>NW_026865023.1:0-129868 GCF_026571515.1 Ruditapes philippinarum
CAAAGTGAGCATTACTGTAGAGCGCGAGTATCTGCTAAAGTGATGGATTTGAAAACAGTCACTTTCGCCGGAAGAACAGCAAACTTATGGGTAATAAGTTTGCCTGCTCTTCATCGGAGGCAATTTTGGTTCCCTATCCTTTTATGTTAGGAGCACGCCAGGAATCCGTACCAGCAGGTTGCATGCACTATGTTTACCAAAACACACCGGGAAACAGTCTTCTGGTTTCCTCTCTCATTATGGTTCTCATTCAAATTGACATTCGGAATTCAATGCCAATTATCATTAAACCAAATGCGAAATTCCACGAAATTACGTTTTCCCGAAATGGAACTCTTAGCAAGTTCACGATCGTTTGATAAATAAATCATTAAATACGTAAAATTTTGGACTTATTCAAGTATTTACCACATTTAATGATAAATTGCAGTAAAAAACAATCCGGTACGCTACCGTTTCGCTATTTTCTTTCATTACTGTCAAGGTGTGGCCGCAGATAGTTTTTATCAATATATTTGTATTAGAACTATAATTTCTTTCAAAGAGCTTGCTTCGAGTCTTTGTTTTATTCATATTATGTATTTGTATTTAAAACAACAAAAGCAACAACAACATAATCTTAATTTCCCTCAAATTAAAACGACAATGATAGCGGAAAATCTTTCTATTTTCTTGCTTACTTAACTGTCAAGAATGAATGACCGAGCCTCTGGCGAGCATAATATTTTTTATTCAACGAGTTTAATAAATTTAGTATTGAATCTACACGAATAAAAGGTTCTATTTATCACATACTGTCATTTTTCATTGACGCGCCTAAAGTGTAACGCTAACCTTTGCAAGATTTAAAACAATATATTTATAGGTGGATTTAACTCAGTACAGGACTGCAGCAGTACCTGACGCTTGCAGAAATCATGGTCAGAGAATAGGAAAATATCGTTATTTTTTGGGCCTATTCTTACATATTTCATTCATTATCATACAAAAACCCGTGTGAAAGAATAAATAAGACCTTTTAAAGTTCATTCCGTTTGGTGAAAAGGTAGTACTTTAGCATTTTATCATTTAATCGCCTTGTCCGGTATATACTGGAAAAAGGTTTATTTTTATTGTGGTGCTCCAATCCTTTTTTAGTCTCACTATAGATTGCGCAAATGACGTTACGTCAAAATGTTACACTAGTGTAATATCGTTTTTATCAAATGGGTTTATCCCCCCCCCCCGTGCCACACTCCTGCGCGTGGCTAATGTGATAAAGACAAATAAACAGATACTGCTGCTGCTGCTGCTGCTGATGATGATATTTTAAATTGAATGACGTAACTGATGAAATGTGCTTCATTAACTCCAACCATTGTATTGTAAACAACTTTCTATAGGCTGGAGGCGTTCCAGCGGGGTCAAATGATGTTAAACACTAAGTAAGTTAGTTTTCATTCAGTGAACTTTGTAACAATTTAAAACCTCCCTACGGTCGCTTCCTTTGGGGTTCTTAATTGTTAAAATTTCACTTTACATACAATAACATGTACAAAGATTAGAGAAATATTTAAAACAATCATTTAAGCAACATTATAGAAAAGAAACAGAGAAAATACAAACATATCTAGTAATAACAAGGTAATACAAACCATCTCCATAAGGATCCCTGCAATAATTACCGGCATCGGAAACGGAGGCATCATCGGGGAACATTGAGGGGTCATTTCGGTCATGTTGATGAGGTGTATTCCTGTCCCAACGTTGACAGAGGGTGCCGAACACGGTACGGTTTATTGTACCATTGTAATGTTTACGATCTGTTAGTCCTTTCTTTTCCCAACAGGTTTCTTAAAATATACGACAAAGTAATGTTTTTAAGAGTAAATGAACAAAGGTATTTTTCAAGGTATTAGAGACAATCTTTTCAGAAAATGTTAAAGCTATATCTCTCCCAGTACTTATGGAAATTTTGCAGTATAAGCCATCTTTTGCATTACAATGATCTATTTTCTACCTCAAGTTACCGTAATGAAACACAAAAGTACACAAAAAAATACTCTTTTTGCACGAAAATGAGTTTTTTTTAATCAATTATCTTTTAAATATACACGCGTATACTCTATACCCGTATTAGTGATATATCTTATTAACAGATTAGTGTTCTTACTTTTCCATTGTCTAAACAAAAATCCCTAAAGATATATTTTTCAATCTAAAGATCAGTTTTGCTAAACGATTTTGTTTGATACTTTTGTGATATTTTAATATAATTATAATTTTACTCTCTTTACACATTAATTAATTAATTTTTGTCATTTCTATCATTATTCTGTCTTTAATTATTCCTTTTATCAAGCTTGAATAAAATCAATTTGAAATTTTACAAGCTTATATAATCAACCTGGCATATTTTAAGTCTTGTATAATGAAATTCTTTTTATCACATACTCGTGCCGCTTTTGCGATACGTAAAAAAGGTATTGCACGGCCGTGCATATATTTTGACGTGACGTCATTTGCGTTGTATGAACAAAGCGTCACGACATGTTTAATAATAGCGTTATACTATAGGCGCGTCAGTGAAAAATGTTTTTTTTTTCACCTCAAATGGTCTTTATTTTTGGTATGTGATAAATAGAATATTACATTCGTGTAAATTCATTACTGAATTTATTGAACTGGTTAAAAAAAGATAAGATTATGCTCGCAAGAGGCTCGCATAATATAACTTTATTCAACTTGTTCAATTAATTCAGTATTAAACTTTCACTCACTCTATTTAACAGTATTTCTTTTCTGATATTTTCGTTAGAATATATAGCTTGAAGAGGCAAAATATTAAATATATATATATTTTTTTTTTGTTTCTGTTTTTTGTTTGTTTTGTTTATATTTAAATTTAGAAAATTCATTGTCATAGTCCGGTTTATTCATTAAGTCACCATTTTAACAAACGTTATTTCTAGTGTTTTTCATTAAACGGAAAGTAAACAGGAACATGACCTACTTGAAATACATTTTGGAATTACATTTTTTCAAACATGGAATGTATAAAATGCTATGGCAAGGGTATAAAATGCTATGAACAAATGTTTTACATAATATAATAAATTACAACCATTTCAAAATAAGATAAATTATCTAATAATGTACACTTACCTCCACCAAAAACTACGCCAATCTGATATATCGATAAGAAAAGAGTTAACGCCCTTGTCGCCATTATTTGATCTGCAAATTACACATCGCAAAGAAGATAAAAACCGCGGTACACATATCTTTTATATCATGTCATTGCATCAAAAATTGTCAAATTCCATTGGCTTTTGCCTAGCTACAGAAACTCACGTTATTGGTAAAAAAAATAGTTAGCAAATTCTTATACGATGTAATACAAAATATACTGTTTTAATTATTCCAGACAAAACATAAAATAATTGGTAGAAACAAAATACTTGTATCAATTTATTATGCTATTTTCTTGCCTGATTTGATTGCGTTTTAAATTAAAGTCCTTTGCAGGCTTTCGAGATCTTAAAGGTGGAGAAAGACCTCAGGTGCTCCATCTTACATTACTTCAAGCATGAACGGACATCTAAGCAGAGCAGCCGAGTTTTCGTAAGTTAGTTTGATAGTACATGTTTTAATACTGCAGATAAATTTTATTTCTGTAGAAGAACGTCGAGCGATTGAATCATTTTCAAAATAAAACTCCATTAAAAGTCAGATTTTAAAAGGTTTTATTCACAAAAACACCTTAAATAAATACAACTTTTAAAAAGGAACGCACATTTTGTAAAAATAATAAAAAGTGGTATGTTTTAACCTTAAATTTGTAGTTATTGTATCCGAAAATATACCTACTTGTCCTCACAAAAAGTACACTGGGTTCGGACCAACTGTCGGAATGAACCACGGACGGATATTTTTCTGTTCCGCTCTGGACATAGTATTTTCGACAATTAAGCACAATTATAATGCTCACAATTCTTGGAGATATTTCATTCATTAAAATACTACATCAGCACATTCTGAGTATAAATTCATAATATTCCCAAATAAATAAAATGCGCTTGACGAATCAAAGCTTAGTCTTTGTTACAAAAGAGCATGTCGCTTATTTCATCTTGGAAAATTTTAGCTGCCTGGCTAACTTTCCTTTGATCTTTGTCTTTCATGTATCATTTTCATATCATTTTTAATGACCCTTTCAAGTGAAAGTATCAATATTAAATTTCATCGATGTCACATGAAACCTCAATTAGGTATATGTAGAAATTTCAGATAGTAGGTTATTCCTAGGATCATTATTTCTAAGGGAACATGCAAGTCAAATTCAAGAAATACTAACTAAACATTTCAATGTTTCATAATGTACACTTAACAAAGATACATACGATCTTTACCATTAAGAACATTTAGATTTTCAGTTTTGTAATGTATACATAAATGATAAAGTACACTTGTTTCATAGCTTTATAAAGCTGGTGTACTTAAGTGCATCCATCCGTAAAAACCGCAATATTAGAATGATTCTGTCATCAGCTTTTTATTTCCAAATTTTTGACGTTTTATGCTCTTTTTGTCGTTTTGTAATATTTTGATAATATTTTGAGCAAATGTTTGGATATTTAAGCTCTTTTCTGCTTTTGATCGTCATTAAAAAATGAGGGACACACCTGCAAGAAATTTGTCTGTAATTCAAGATATTCTTAAGAATATAATGAACATTTGAAAGTGAAATGCCAATCATTCGTGCAATATTGCGAAAAGTATATCTAGCATCTCTTTTAACAATATCTTTAACATTTGATATATTTCGATTTGAGATTCTTACCCAGAATCATATTTCTTCGTTCCATCTGAAACCTGTGTCAAAAGACACATTAGAGGTTTTGCAAATATCAGATATTTAAGCAAATATCTGCTTCAAATGACAATCAATCATAGAACGAGTTTTTATATAAACCCGTGTTACTTCTTGTCAACGTTTCATACAGCACTCAACTAATGTTTGTATTAGAATGGCAATTTCTTTATTTTTCAATAAGATTTAAAGATACATGTATACATCATTGTGTAGGTTTTGAACAGCTCTACTTTGTTATGCCCTGATTTGTTGACTTTTCCACGAGGATTTTGTACAACGGAACAATAAACCATTCTTGTCGGACTCTCTTCGTATATCGAAAAACTAAATTCACTGTAAGATCAACGTTTTTATTTACAATGTATGTAACATATTTATATGAATTGTTTACTTTAAAGTGTAATGAATAAACACACATGGAATTCAACCAAGAGAAATGGTAAATATTTCAGCCATACAAAAGTAAAACGCCGGTGTTTTCACATAATCTATACTTGTTTAAAGTTATTTCTGGTTACCCATTATGTTTAAGTCTGTTTGTTGTGCCAAAATCGTCTACTATGTTTCGTCTAGAAAACTGTGCACACACAGCAGGCATCCTGTAAATTTGAAAGAAGATAATTATCTCAACATTGTTTTCTATACATGCATGTAAATATCATGGGGAGCGATGGCCTAGTGGTTAAGATATACGTCTCCCAACCCAGGGATCATTGGTTCGAAACATTATCGGCTCACGACCATGTTTCCTTATATGACACCAGCTCTTGTTTGTTCCAGGAAGCGGACTGGAAAGCGATTAACATTATAATGTCGCAAGAACTTGTTGAGAAATCGAGCTTTAACAAATACGTTTAAACCAATCTTACCACGTGCATTTGATACTCCTACAAACTGAATTCTACCCCCTCTTTTCTGCATATCCTCGTACCATTTAGATTTCTCCAGACTGCTTTACTGTCATTCAGTTTTGATTTGAAACTGTCTTATTATTATTTAAATCATTTCATATTTCAGACGGGAACCTTTGCCGATGTAAGAACTCTTGGTTCAAACCTTTTTATAAAACTATTATGATTATAATGAACTGTTATAAATGTGAACAAAACGAGCAATAAAATATGTTAAAAATGAAGCACATAGCAACGGTGTGGTTCTTCCCTGAAAAATGAAACGGTGCTACAATCAATTCGTCAACGGTGGATACAAAAGAGATGCAACATAGTATTATTTAACAAATGCCTTACAAAATCAGGGGCTGTAACTATGTATATAGACAAAGGTATCCGATTCTGATTGGAAAATTCATTTCAAGAAATTAATAAAATAAGTAAAATAGTATTTTTTGAAAAAGCAATACCTAATTTTACAGTCAAAAATATCGACCGGAGGCCGTTTGTTTTCGGTTTGACTTCATGTAAAATTTACAAGTAAGAACTGAAAATAAGTAAAAAAATTCATTTGTCATTTTGAGATTACAATCAGAAATATCGGAATCTGATTGACCATTGAAAAATATTAATTTAATTTATCTAAAGAAGTTCAGGAAACGAGCTATCTACATTCATAAGTTCTTTCACTATCAAGTTAAATTTCAGGTCTGCTTTACAATACCTTCTACAAATAATTAGTTCTGTATATTACCATGCATTCTCCTACAGATAAGTTTGCGTTGCTTTAACGAGTCAAACACTAACGAAACCACCACTTACAATTATGTCCCAATCCCGTTTAGTCAAGCGCATGGAAATAGCAACAAAAACACACACATGTAAACGAAATGGATACAAAGTTCATAATTTTCAGGTATTTTACATATTAATGAAGTATTTATTTAACTGCTTATGATGAAATGATTTGTCTATAGTATTTTTTAGTCAAAGATTTTTTAGGTTTGGCGCGCCTAAAACCGGTTTAAACTCCCCAGTGGTTTAACTACCACTGACCGTTCCAAGGCGGTACCCCTCTGTGTTCCTTCACGTGTTTTTCATGTCTGTATTGTTACTTGTTTTGGATGTTTACATGTTTTGTGATGTCTGTCTTGTTGGATTGTCGTTGACGGTTGGTATTTTCTCATTCCCCACCCCTCACCCATTTTTAACCACCCCCACCTTTTCCCCTTTAATTCCCCTATGGGACCGTTTTAGTTGATACTATTTCACATTACATGTCCCACACCTTTCACCCTTATGTCCGCTCTAGGTTTTTTGAGTGTGTCGGGGCCCGCTTCCTGTGAACGTTGCCTTTGCCTTGTTGATCTTTATTCTTGTTTTTTTAAAAGCTTACTGTCGGTTCTTTTACTTTATTATTTCCAAAGGTGTTGTAAATCTGTTGATTCGGGTATTTCGTATCAACAAAACGTTGTCATTTATAATCTTTCTATTTAAATTTCGATTTGACTAGCCTTCAATTTCTTAGAGCTAAACGGCATTCACAATCATAGAAATAAAGGAATAACATGACGGTAAATATGAGCTGAAGTTAAAAAAAAAAGTGTACGAAATAAATTGTTTTGTTTGTAGTTCTTATATACTTCTTCTTTACTTTTAAATGATTTACTTCAGACTTTACATTTTGTTTCTATTTTAAATACTTCGTATGTGCCAACATTTGCATATGGTTTTAATATTTCAAAAACTTTAACTCAATTTGACATCAATATCATAATCCTTATGATTCTATTTCCATGTTTTCTAAGATACGATATGCAAATAAACCAGTTTTAGTTCGGCTGAGTATCTTTTTTAAAGATACTTCTTGTTGTAAATACCTTTGTTTTTTTTTTAAATGTCTTTGACATTTTATACTCGAATAGAAATCTGACAGTACTTCAAAGGTTTAATATCGTCATGATTTCCTTTATATCAATATCACATTTCATTTAGAACCTGATATGTTTTGTTTGCCGACAATTAGCTCTACAAAAGCAAATGTAACATATCAAAATTATAAACAAGAAGTAGCTTGAAAAATATTCCTGGCCGAAATAAAACTGGTTCACTTCCATATGTTAGTTCTTAATTTTTCATACAAAGTCATATATAAATGTTAGCATAGCTTGCATAGAATGACATAATAATTTCTTGTTAGGGTATTAATCTTGAAAAATGTAACAATTTAAGATGTATTTGTTTCTAAACAAACCGTGTTTAGTTAAGTGAACTCAATTTATAGCACATACATCTACGCAGTCGGTAAAGCATTTTTTTTTTAAAAAAAATACTTGATAAATAGGCAAAAAAATATAAAACTTATAAATTTTATATCTATTGAACACGTTAATAATCATATAATATATAAGATACTTATTGAAGATCATATACTAAGGGCACCTGATAAGTACTAATATTATTCTCTTCATTTTGGACAAAATTTAAAACTCAGATTTTTTTTTGTAAAATGATCTCATTAAGTGAGTAAGAGTTTACGTAAAAAAACTGTTTACGTAAACTCTGTATGTAATGATACATGAATGCAAGAAGTTTTTTTTAAACAGAACATAAATATCGCCGCAATTTAACTAGAAAGTTAAAGAATTTTCCTGTACATTTTATTTTAAATTTAGAAGAATCATTTATCATTAATTTTGAAATGGTAAGAACTATCCTTTACATTTTATATTCAAACTGCCAATGAGATTTCCAGATTTTAAAATGGCCAATGAAAACTCTTTTTACATTCAGATCTTCCCTATAAATTTTACAGGAAGTCAAACTTAAAACAGGCCTACCTTCGGTTGGGAAAAAAACTTTGTACCGTCCATGAATAGGTTCAATTAAACCGAGCCTGCATCATTTTCAATTTCGTCATGTTGGGCTTTCTTTAATGATTCTAATTTTCTCTATTTGGTGTTTAAAAACGAGCGTACGTTAAAAGTTTATAATGAATATAGGAATTTTGTTTAAACAAATAATTCATTTGAAATTAATTACTTGTTTTTCTTCATCTTTTTAATCCCTCGTCAAACCAAACCTATTTCATTTTTGCAAGAGCACCCTGTATATTCCACGGAAGCACATAGATGACATTCCGATTTTTTTCTTGTCCTATATTCTGGCCACGAGATAAAAGTCAGAAAAAAAATGGTTATTCATTCCCATGAGATATAATGAAAAAAAGAAACACCCCCTATCTCGTAGCCACGAGATATAAAAAAAAAAAAAAAAAAAAAAAAAACGCTTTCTCGTTCCCATGGATATAACTCTCATGAGTTAGCCAGGCAGTCACGCAGCTTTTTATTATAGCTTCTAACGGATCATCGATTTAATTGGTCAGCTAATTTCGTTACCCAGACAAAGATGTGCTTATCTTATTGGTCAGATAACACGTGGTCACGAGATAGCAAATTTGTTGTTTTGTTTTTTCTATGCTACAAGGAAAATCGGCATGTCCCCTCTGAGCATCCAGTAACGCAGGGATGTAATGTTTACGCTGCAATTGTGCAATAATAAGTTTTGGTAACTCAAAACCTTCAAATCAATGGAAGAAACAAACACCATGGTAAGAAAATTACCAAACATTTGTCCACATAATATGTAATCATTAAAATATATGCATAATATTTGACTTAGACTTTATGGAGAATAAATTTCTTATTACCTCCTTCATTCACATGATATGTAAATTCGGTAATATCATTACAAATAATGGTTTTTGGAGCTTACAATATTGATAAATCTTCATTTGAGCATTATATTTATATAAAACCATAAGAAATTGGGTAACAAGATCATTAACCTATGCATAGTGGGCTCTAGCCCTTCAATGTTAAATGTGGAACACAGTTTTGTTGTGAATTATTTATTAATAAGTTGATTTACCCTAAAATGAGTCCTATATTTGACAATTTATCAATCACCTCCTGTGGAAGGAGACACGTGGAACCATTTCATAACATAACCAAAGCAGTGTGCATGGATGGGGCGTTCACAAATCAATGAAATAACAAACTTAAGGCTTAATTATTAAATAATTCTTTTTGATTTACTAACAATTGCTTTAACATACATTAACAATTCTTGTATCTTAACATATTTCATGAACAACTGTGCAAAACATACCACAGTAAATACTTGTTTTTCTGCAAGCTCGATAATGATTGGCCAAGTTTTTGGCCGACACGCTGCATCCGGACACCATCAGCCAAAGTGTCCAGCAATCTGCTACAGCGTTAAACTGATGCAGGTTAAAGTTGTACGTGCAACTTTTTGTGCAACAAAATATATTGTTGGTTACAAATTACACTTATTTAACATCATAGTAGGATGCCACGGTCAAAGGACCACAGCTCTAGCATGGCTTATTGACTGAACTACACCTGTCACTAAAGGTGATTAATACCCCGACCAGCAACTTTGACTATTTGAAAAATAAGTGACCTGAAAAAAAAGTTTGAACACAACCTAAAGTATATGAAGAATCAACTGTGTTTATACAATTATTTCAATTAATTGCAATCCCAAACCGGGGTCTTCATTTAAGTTTGCTTTACATCAAGTTTGATCAAAAGCTCATTCCTAACTGTAGTTATTGTCCGGAAACCATTTTTCTATTTTTTAGTAACGGTGCCCTTTACCTTGAGCCCCGGGGGTCCAAATGCAATACAAACCAGGGTCTTCATATAAACTTGATATACACTAATATTGATTACAATATCTCATTCTTTACTCTAGTTATTGTCCGGAAACCAGTTAACTATTTTAGTATAGATTACCTTTACCTTGACCCCCAGGGGTCCAAATGCAATTCTGACCAGGGTATTCATATAAGCTTGGTATATAGCAAGTATATAGCTATAGCAAGTATATAGCAAGTTGGATAACAATATCTCATTCTTCACTCTAGTTATTGTACGGAAACCATTTTTTCCATTAGTGACGGTGACCTTGACCTTAACTCCAGGAGATCCAAATAAAATACCAACCGGGGTCTTTTTTAAGCATGTTTTACAGCAAGTTTGTTTACAAATCTTATTCCCAATTGTAGTTATTGTCCGGAAAACATTTTTCTATTTTTTACCAACCGGGTCTCCACATAAGGTTGCTTTATATCAAGTTTGTTTACAATATTTCATACCCAACTCTAGAACTCGTTTTGACCGACCAACGGACGGACGGACGGACCGGCTGACCGACAAATTGACTCCTATATACCCCCTAAACTTCCATTTGTTAAAGACTTTGACTTTTGTATAGTTAATTATTCACATTTAGATGGAGACCCCATGCAACATCTTACGGGGTTTATGTTTCTCAGTTAATTAGATTCGCTAGAGCTTGTAGCAACGTAAAGGATTTCAGCGAGCGGAATATTTTTATTACCAGCAAGCTTCTAAAACGCCTGTTACCACTATCATAAATTACGGAAATATTTTACTAAATTTTACAATCGTAACTTTGATTTAATTTCTAAATTCAATAGTGATTTAAAAACTCTTCTGCGACAAGGGATTAGCCAGCCTGGTTTTTATGGCGATGTGATTTACAAACTTCGTAAGATTTTGGGTCATGGTAATTTTTCTGCTGTTTTTACTAAAATCATTAAACGTTTTATTAAACGAGGTTATGACCCTACTATTTTAAGACATACTGTATGTTTAGTGTTCAACCCTTTTACAGTTGGTCACTACGCTTTCCTCTTTTGATTGCATCTGACGGACCAAGTCTGAGATTCTATGATAGATAGTTCGTAAAGCCCTTTGGGACTGAATTGTCTTAATGTTCGTCTTCTGTCTTGATTCGTCGGGCCCTTGTAGGTGATTTTCTTGTTGCTCTGTCTTCCTTTAGGACATTGAGTACTTTTGTTATGGTCATTGGGTTTACTTTTATATGTTTCTACATGATCATTTTAGTGTTTTACTTATTTAACCTTTTGTAACCATGACAACTGTTAGAATTTCACTTGGCGGGGATTCATTTTATTTACACTGTCTCGTTTATAGGAACATGGTGGGGCTAAGAGCGAGGTTTGGTGCACCATTAACCGGTTTAAACTCCCCAGCAGTCATTATTATGCTGCTGACCGTTCCAAGGCGGCGCCCCACTGTGTTCCTCAGATGTATGTCTATGTTGTTTCATACTGTTTTGGTGACACTTTTGCTTGTGTCCCTTGTTGTTTTCTCGTCTACGGTAAGTTTTTTTCCTATTGCCTCTGGTTTTTATTTCTTTAATTAACCCCCCCCCCTTCCCCCGGTCTCCTGTCCCCTTCCCCTTTGTGGGCCTATTATTATTTTCTTTGAATTCCTAATCAGTTACAAATTATTTATCATTTAATGATTAACCTGTCCGTGCTCTGTCTTTGCCCTGTCCTGTTTTTGTTTGGGGTCCGCCTGGGCTCCTTGCCATTGGTGCTTGTTGCTGGGTCATATGGGGTTGCGTTCATTGAACGCCGCCTTTCCTTGTTGATCTTGTTTTTCATATTATTTTACATGTAACATTTGCCTCAAAAATTATTGATCACTTGAAACCAAAAACATATCTTATAGTATGAATACACAGAACGAAAACGGTATCTGATCTCACTTACGCTGAAGAAATTAAACAAGCTAACACAAAGTAAGTAAATACAGGGAGTTGTTGATAAGTTTGTTCCATATCATGTGGTACGGTCTATCTAAAATAACTAAATTTATAGGTATAAAGTAATCAGTATGTCCTTTATATACATGCACTTATCGATATATTTGTAGAAACTGGAGGTACAAAATGTAAACTTGTACATACATTTCTTTCATCAAGATATCCGAAATAGACAATAATGTTTAGAAGAAATATAAATTAGTACTCATTAATACAAAAGTTAAGTGGGAAAACTGCATGTATTTGCAATCCGTATTAACTCCGAAATGAATATAAATATACGCCATGGTGCTTCAATTGTTTGGAACAATAGGACAGAATTTGTCCTTATAAAATATTAATGTGTCCAAAGACAGATATTTAACACTAAGTGAAATAAATTGACAAACAAATTGTAGTATTCGCATTTTTTATTAGTGTCAATTACAAGGAATTACAGATATATTATCTACACAAGAAAGGGTATCAAGAAATAAACACTAAGAACGATCAAAACAATAAAAAGGGACTTTTATAATAAACAAAAGTTAAAACAACATACATTTTTATACATTTACAAACTAGCATAGCGTCCATCACAACCGGTAGTTAACTGTCAAATGATCACACTACAGGAAAACAAATTGTTAGATGAAAGCCACAGCTTAGAATGGCTTAAATTGACTACTCTGTATTCTCGATTAAAAAAGTATAAGTAACGATTGCATTTAAAAATTGATTTTCACCATAATTATAATTATTATTATAATTATTATTCTTGTTCATTTATATTTTTTAGGGGATGGGGCAGTGTGAGGTTGGGGGATATAATTATTGTTGCCCTCAATATGACCTCTGGTTAATTTGTTAACAGGGTTAACAATTACATACTGAAGGTAATAGATTTCAAAGACACCATTGGCTTCATGCATATAAGCTCTTTTGTTTGCAATGCTTTGCATGTACATGTATAAAGTTAAAAAAAACATAAACAGAGTTTTGTACCCGTTATTGTTACAGGTATTTTTGCAATGGAAACATATGAATCCTTTTGCTTTGAGGGGTTTTGAATTTAGTGTGGATAGACATTGTATAAAATCATGCTGTGGTTGGATCTAATTTTCATTAGTTTTTTTGTGTTTAAAGTATGCCATTTTCCCTGATCAGTATATACATGCATATCCATACAATATTGTCGGGTTTTGTTGTATGGTAATATTTACTTGAGTTTAGACGGATTAATTTTCGGGAACTGTTTCGTTTGTTTCCGAAATTTATTACGATACACGTATTGGCCAGTTATAACAATGTATAATGCCGCTGTACGTGTATGGTTCATTTTCATTAAAAGGTCATTAAATATTCAAATGTATCAGGTCGATATTTAAAATTTGAATCATTAAACCTCTCTTTTTTGTTGAATAAACTATACACACTCAACTTTTTACTATTTCTTGATTTATAATTTTGTTACGATAAACGGAACGACAATAAGTTACAATAAATTATTTCGCACACATATAAGCTAGAAAAAATAAAATTAGTATTTCTAAAATTCTGCCTCTTTTCTCACAAGAACGTGATGATTCTGTCGCCTGGTCCACGGTTACAGTAGCGGTGGTTGAAAGAAAGGAAATTGTTTGTGTTGTTGTAGGTTGATATTCTAAAATAAAATTAAAATAGATACGTATTATGACAAAAATATATATCAGTTAAATCAGTGTTAATAAGGTAAGATAAGATAAGAAAAGGACAAGGCAAGACAAGACAAGACAAGATAAGACGAGATGAGATGAGATGAGATGAGATGAGATAAGATAAGATTAGATAAGATAAATTAAATAAGATATCAAACAAAGATAATAAGACTTGGTGCGATATGTAATATTTAGAAATTATTAAGTAAAACGTATTTATCAAAGGGCGACAGAATGAGTGACAATGGCATTTTCCTTATTAAATGTATTAAGTAGTTTGTTCTGACACTTGGTTATTTATTAAAATAAGAACGTTGACGTCATTACCAGTAAGTTCAGCGGGTTTTGGTATAGGTAGGCACTGTTTTACATCACAACTATCTTCAGGTATGTTCGGATCGTCAGTGTAACACCATAATCCACGATCATCATGTGCTGTAAGACATGAAACACTTTATTATACAGCAAAAGATATTATGAATTAAGTTGAAATTTAAATAATTTCAAACATGAAACTACATTTATTCAGTTAAAGAAAGAACGGAAATACTTATAATCTATCATATTTACTACAATAAAGATTACACGGGATTATGACGTCATCGAACCACAAGCCGTCACGTAATTTTCAGCTACAATTATTGAAGTGCTTTAAAATTGTTACAATTAGATCTTTTTGCACAAAATTTTATCTAATTAATCCCTAGTTATTGTTTATGTCATAGAATAATATTATTTATTTCATTTACAATAGGCCAATAAGCCAATGAGGACAACATATTACAAACATACTATATATGACCTGACAGAGTAATGCTTGATATTGATAATAATACATCTCATACATGCCATAAGTGTGTATATATTATTTATAAATTGTTACATAATCTAAATCGTAATTTATCTAAAATATATTATACTTGAAGGTAACACTTTTTATTTAGATGGTTAATAACCGATGTTTAATCCAGATAAGAATTATATGTCTGCTAGAGAAGAAAGGTCTCTATAAAATATTAATAAAAGATCTTTACTTGACGTATGCCTGCAGTAGTTGTGAGCGTCTGCCACGGTGTCGTCTGGAAATATAGCAGGATCTTCTCCAATACTTGTATCAACCCAAGATTTACACTTAAAACCACTAGCTGTGATTGGCCAGTTACCTGTGTAATTGCGCGAGTCTCCCATGTAACAACCTGTTTGTATAAAGGTCAAACTTGAAAGAAATTCTAACTGAATAATAACCCTAAACACACTTTTGGCGTTTTCAGCATATATTTATTTGAAATGGTTTGATAAGTATATGACAAGTTCGAAAACATTTTTGCTTATAAAGTGTGTAAATCAAGATATAAAGTTGTTGCCAGTAGTGTATTTTTTATTGTTTGAATTCTTAAAAAGAATAGTTTTAAATATACTTGTTTGAATAAAAAATAATTGTATTTTTCCTTATGAGCAAATAGAAAAATATTGCCAAATATTTAATTAAAGCCATACTTAGAATGTAATATAATATTTCAACCAATTAACGTACACTATTATGCCATCATTGTGTTTTATATTACCGAGACAGCTTATATTACAACTAGAGATGATTATGAAAACAATGTTATTTTACCGGTAATATTACTAATATTATTGGTTAAAATATATTATATTCAAAGTAGGGTTTCAATTAACCGTTTTAGCAATGATTTTCATTTGCTTATAATGAAAAATCAAAAAAAATTTATTCATACAAGTCCATTTCGTATATGCATTAAATCATAGTTTTCTACCATTTCCCAGTGTAGCAATGATGCCATGGGAAAAGAAAATAGCCGTAAGTATTTTATTTCTGTACATTTTTTTTGCATCAGTCTACGGGGGAAAATACTAGCTTATTTTTCGACTTGGAACTGGTGCCAAACTGACAATTGGAGAAAAAGGTAAGATTTACGCCATTAGTAATAAAACTTTTAACTATTACATTGTAGATAGGATTTTGCATTCCGTACGTACTTTCGGTTCATGTAATCCTGACCCTTTTATCATGGCGTAGATAATGCAAGAAAAAAAGAACGAAATAGCTTGCAACTGAAGTCCGCTCCTATACAAACTACTTCGAAAGTTATAAAAAGTGTTTGATAAAACGGCTTATACCGGTATACTTAAGGAGATATACTATTCTGCAACCTTATATAATATTCCCCGTATACTTATATAATAATCCCAAAGACATTGGTACAGAAATAAAACCGTGGCACATTTATGATAATGATAATAAACAATTGGTACGAAGCGCTTGTCGAGAACTACACTCATAATATGCTCGTGTGCGAAAATTGAAGCGAATATAGTTTTAAATTCGACAAATGTTGATTTAATCATAATGTATATAATTATTTCATTACTTTTCAAGACGCAACAAGAGCAGTTGTTGCTACAACCAGGGTAGCCGATATCCTCTGAGAGGTAAATTCGTCCAGGAACACTTTCACATATCGCCTTGTCGTCGCCGCCATACATGTCTCTATCTTTATCAGTTATGTTGTAGCACGTGTGATTATAATCCCAAATTACTACAACATCAAAAAATACAAGATTTGTTAAAAAAATACAATGTAAATAATTCAGTGTTATATTTGTAATAAAACAATCAAGATTCGATTGAAAATCACATCCAAACTGTGAGTCTGGTAATAAGCAACTGACTAATGCTGTCAAAGAAAGATGATGATCTGAAAAGGGTAGAGGAATAAGTATTGTCAAATTGAATGTCTGATAAATATACCAAAAACAACAGCAACAAAACATAAAGAAGAAAAATAAACATTGTGCAGTACTCTGAAGTTGCAGCTCGTAGGTAATGTCTATTCACTTAATTAGTTTCATTATATCAAAAGTGGTAAGTGCTCATTCAATTATATTCTTCAGGCCATTTGCTTAATATGAATTAGTTTCCTACCGTTATCAATATTATATGAATAAAGCTCTGCAGTTACTATAGTGTTTTATGAATAAAGTCATGCAGTAACTAGTGTTTTATGAACAAAACAGTGCAATTTCTAGTTTTTTATGAATAAATCAATGTTGTTATTTGGGTTTTATGAATAAAGCCATGTAGTAACTACTTCTTTATAAATAATGTTTATGCAGTTATCATTGTTATATGAAAATGTTCAAATAGATTTCGTTGTTATATGAATAATGCTCATGCAGTTAGCGTTGTTATATCAATTTTGTTCATGCAGTAAATAGAGGATATTAAATGAGTGTAGTTTAATACTAAATTTATTGAACGAGTTGAATAAAATCATATTATGCGAGCCTCTGGCGAGCATAATATTGTTTTATTTAACGAGTTCAATAAATTTAGTGTTGAATCTACACGAATATAATATTCTATTTATCACATATTATTAAAAAAGAACAGTTAACTGTTAAAATGAGTAATTTTTCAATGACGCGCCTATAGTGTAACGCTAACATAAGCGCGCTTAAACGCTATGTATATAGCGCAAATGACGTCACGTCAAAGTGTTAATACACTAGTGTAATATCGTATTTATTAAATGGCTTTATTACACTCCTGCGCCGCGGTTTATGTGATAAGTATCGTTATCATATGAATGACGTTCATGCTTTTAATGTTGTAACATGAATAACGTTCATGCAGTTATCGTTGTTATATGAATTATGTTCATAGAGTCAGCATTTTAACATGAATAATGTTCATGCAGTTATTGTTGTTTTACGAATAATGTTTATGCAGTTAGTGTTGTAATATGGATGATGTTCATGCAGGTATCGTTGTTATATGAATTATGTTCATAGAGTCAGCATTTTAACATGAATAATGTTCATGCAGTTATTGTTGTTTTACGAATAATGTTTATGCAGTTAGTGTTGTAATATGGATGATGTTCATGCAGGTATCGTTGTTATATGAATTATGTTCATAGAGTCAGCATTTTAACATGAATAATGTTCATGCAGTTATTGTTGTTTTACGAATAATGTTTATGCAGTTAGTGTTGTAATATGGATGATGTTCATACAGGTATCGTTGTTAAATGAACAGTGTTCAAACAGCTGTCGTTACATGAATAATGTTTATGTAGTTATTGATGTTATATGAACAATGATGTTCATGCAGTTAGCGTCGTTTTATGAATAATATTCATGCAATTACTATTTTTTTTTATTAATAATTTTCACGCATTTAGCATTGTTATATAAAAAATCTTCATACAGTTGATTGTGTTTTATGAATGATATTCATGCAGTCACTAATTTTTTATGAAAAATGTTCATTCAGTTTAAATGTTTTATGAATGATGTCTGTGAATCATGAGATTAAAAGTTATGTAGATAGTCTTCATGCAGATTTTAGTGTTCTATGAATAATGTTCATACAGTTTTTAGTGTTTCATGAATAGCGTTCATGCATGGAGGAGTGCTCGGCAAATGATAAAATCGACTTAAAAGTACTGTATGGAAAATGTTTGTGAAGTTATACTAGCACACTAAATAATGTTCTAAAAGGTATTCTAACATGATCCGCATTTTCCCTATCGACCATAAAAGAACCCAAAGTGTTTGTTATTATGCAATAAAATCACTGTATGACGTTCTATATTTAGACATGTGACATAATCATTATACACGTGACGTTACCACTAACAATATGACGCGCTGAAAATAAGTACGGAAACATATCAGGCACAATTTAGTTTAATATCAGGTATGGCAGCATTTTTTTGATGATGTCGTGTTAGAATCGAAACAATATATCAAAATCGGTGTTTTTATCGCTTGATAAAATCACTGTTTGTTGTTCGGATGCGCATCAATATATCACTCGGGCTATGCTCTCGTGTTATAATTCCTCGCATCCGCACTCCAAACAGTGACTTTTTTGAGCGATAAAATCACAGTTTGGGATATATTATTTCTTAAATAAAACTCAGTGATTAATGTGCATGTAGCAAGTAGCGTATTTAAATGATGTTAGGTGCATTGTTCAGTGAGTACATGTCGTGAAGTTTATAGCACTCTGTTGATTACATTCGAACAATGAAAAGTGCTCAGTGAAAGTAACCATGGCTCATGAATTTGCAGCAGCCATTTATGTACTATAAACGTATAAAATATGATCAGACTATATACTGTTGCTTGAATTTTGTATTTTGATAATGAAATGACTTAAACTTTCGAATGGACGGTTAAAAATCATCCGGGGGGGGGGGGTCGTACAGTATACAGATATAGTATGTTAACGGCTATATGAAACAAACTTTGAAGTGAAAGTAATTTAAACGAGGCGTTCTCACTTACTTCTCACCGCTGTGGGTCCGAATTTCGCCAGGGACTTTTGATTTTTTTTATGTCAGGAAAGTAGCTTTATGAACGTCGGTAATTATGCTACTCTGGTTCTAGCTCGTGTACGGATGGGCACCTGAGCGCTTCCTCCACAAGTAAAGGTCTGATGTCGCCATGTGACATTTTCGGTATTGGTGAGATTTAAAACTCAACAAACAAACAAACAAAACTTTTTGGCTTACACTGCGGTACAAATTCATCACATAAAGGAATACTGCATGGAAAGTCTAGCATCACCCCTCTATATCCGCGCTTATCAGTGTAACACCAAGTGTAACCTAAATATAAACAAGTATATAAATTATGGCGTACATAGTTATTTTGTTGGTTAAAAACTCAAATTTAAGAATTAGCCGCAAAATGAATTAGGCGCATTTCATACAGAAAAAAAATGAAAATGAATAATTAATAAGTATATTTTCTTATCAGACATAATGATTAATCAGCAAAAAAAAAAAATCAATTCAGACAAAATATTCTAAATTCTTTTCCAACAGAAATACAACCGAAAATATATGGTCGTTTATTGGTTTGTACGATAAAATTGATGCTTATCTCTCTTGATTTTACATGTATAATCTTATAACTTTAGAATGCACCTTAAATCAACACCTGTATGATTGGGTTATCTGAGCCCATATTAGTTGCAATCGGGATTTTCAACAGATGCGTGCATTAATTTACACATGGATGAAGTTCCTCACCCTTTTCCCTTATTTCTGCCACCCCTAGATTGATATAATAGTCCTACCCTGTGGTTTATCCTGAGTTTAAAGATTTTAATATGAAATATTCAGTTCTGTCAGCAAAGTTGTTGCATTGCTTTACAAATTTAAAACTTTGGTTGTGTTAATATACCTGTATCAAAAACATTCATCACAAAATTACACAACTGGTCTCTTTGATTCCGTCCATTCAATATACATTCAATAGTTTATTTCAACCTTATAAAATATAACCAAATTGATAGTACTTACTTTATTAGAACCATTATTGAATCAAATCTTATCAATTTAGCATTGTTTTAGCAATTCCAAAGTTCTAAAATCCATATTTAACCCATATCCAAACATATATCGTCTCGTTTACATTTCCATAGTCCAAAAATCATATCCAAACCATATCACACCCATATAGCCTCGTTTTCGTTTTAAGAATCCAAAATTCATATGAAATCCTTTTTATATTTGCAGTTCTGGCGAAATATATACATGTATAAAAAATGGTGGTGTGAAATATAGAAGTCATTAACATGGTTGAGAACAATACTGATTTTAGTTGACTCGTACACAGCTGCAAGTATCAATGTAGGTCGGCACCTCCACTGAAATAGGTGTGATAGCTGTGTACTCGTCCAAAAGGATTCAATGTTGTACTCAGTACTCGATTATAACTTCATGCTGAAAATTTCATTATATTACCTTTTAAGTCGGGATCCCGGCAATAATTACTTGCATTAACCAGAGATTTTTCTGGAAAGTTAGCCGGTTCCGGTACATTCGTCAGGTATCCACCCCAATATTTACAAGTCTGTCCGTCATCGGTAATATTCCATTGCCCGTCATACTCATGCGAATCGCCATTTCTGCAACCTAGAGTTAAGAAATTCCCATCATCAATCTGATGTCGCCACAAAGATATAACTCAAATATGAGATACAGCTTCGTGACTTTCCACAAGACGGATCAATAATATGTCATATGTTGCGGTTCAGATCAAGGGACCCCGCCCATTGGGCGGTAACGAAACTTGCCGAGTTACCTCCCATGGGCAGGTTCCCGAGGGCCGGATATTCCGATCCAAACCGCAAACATATGTCAGATATTTTTTTTGCATATTCTGCAATATTTTTTCATATTTAAAATAGTTTACCTCAATAAGATATTTGTTCATGGAAATTAAAGTCATTTTATCTATAACTATTTTCTAACAATAGTGTAACCGCCGTTAGTAGCGGTTTGGTGTTTGTAACACAAACTAAGGTTTTAGTAGTTTGTAACCTATTTCTCTGGTGCGAATGTTCGTGAAATACGAAAATATTTAGGGACGAATAAAAAATCTCCTTTTTTAGAGAGTATTTTCCGATTTTTCTAGAGGGAAAATGAATTCCCAGATATTTTGTCGTTGTCTGTACTGAGAATACTGTGTCATACTTCAAATTTGGTAGGGATCAATTTGAGTATTTGTGTAGAATACGCATCCTTAATGTCAGTACGGTTGTCTGTAGATTTAACGTGATATTGATTGATTTCTTTGGCAGTCATACGGAGTTTCTTCCCCTGTCTGCAGATTCTGATCGTTTACTAAACGTATTTACATATCATATATTGTTGAATTTAATACATTTCTAGAATACGTATTAGACAAGTTTTGTTTTGTTTACGACAAGTTTAAGGTGGTTAGAACAAAGCTAAGTAAATATAAGTGATAAACGTTTCTTTAAATCAGTTTCTTTATTCTGTTAAAATTAATTTGGACAATAATTAGCAACTCTCACTTATAGTCTTATCTTCTTATAATTTTTTAAATCTAGTCAAATGATAATAATATCTTTGTATTGTATAACATTTGGTTGAACAATTATGAACAGTTGCTTATAGCACATGAACAGTATAAAAAATTATTGAATGAAACAGAATTGCACGATGATAATAGTCAATTTGAAAATACAACCAGCGACTATGCATATGTAAAGTATGAGGCAGAACAATGGTTTCTGAAAAACTGTAGTGTACCCGAGACCCTTGAACAATTACAAACAAAATCTCATCGCAGTGGCAGCTCTAGATCATCAAGTAGACATTCGAGTATTTCGAGTAACTTATCGATTGCTAAAATGAAAGAAAATCAAAGAAAGGTAGAACTATTAGCAAGAGCATCAGCTCTAAAGGAGCAAAGAAAATTAAAAGAAGCAAAGTTAAGTCTTCAAATGAAAGAGAAGGAATTTGAAATTAAAACTGAATTACAAGTGAGTGATGCGCGGACTAAGGTTTTAGAAGACTTAGAAAGAAGCATGGTGGATGACCAATTGCTGGAGGACAATATTAAGTTTACCGACCACAAAATAAAGCAAGAACCACCTATGGAATCTCACATCATTCAAAATAAGTATGTACTAAATCCAAATTCTCCTGTGTGGATTCCAGAACGTTGTGTATCTACTGCTACTGAGCAAGGTGAAATCAAAGATGATGAATCATTCAGTGAACATGACTTGCATCAACATAATGTAAACAATGATGTTAAGATAGATAAGGCACAAACTGTTTCACGGTTAGTCAATGTTCAGCCAGGGATTAATGAAATACCTGTTCTACAAACATCCAGCATAGTGAATTCACTGAATCGCGACATGAACTCTGTATCGAAAATAATGAATAAACCAAAGGCTGAAATCCAATGTTTTAAAGGCAATCCAATCGAATACAGCACTTTCCTTAGACAATTTAACGCTAGAGTTTGTGCATACACAGATTCATACGAGGAACGTCTGAACTTTCTATTGCAATATACAGAAGATGAAGCGCATAAAATCGTTCTTGGGTACTCTCATATGAACTCTGAAAGTGGATACAAGGCAGCTTTAGCCGAGTTTCATGAGCGGTACGGAGACCCGGACATAATAGCAAGAGCATACGTGAAAAGGGCACTTGAGTGGTCTCCAATCAGACCGGAAAAAGCACAAGATTTGGATAAGTTTGGAATATTTTTGAGGGAATGTCAGTTTGCTGTGGAAAGTTTAGATTCAGTGAGGGTTTTAGAATACTCCGAAAACTTAAGGCTGCTGGTGCAAAAACTGCCGTATTATTTACATGAAAGGTGGAGGAATATAGTGTATGACATTAAGAGTAAAAGGGAAGTGGTAAGATTTGAGCATTTGGTTGACTTTGTTAGAAAGGAGGCAAAAAAGGCCACGGATCCAATTTATGGTAAAGAAGTACTAAATACATCTAAAAACATCAACTCACAGGATAAACAGTCATCATCTACAAGAGTAAACAGGCCTTACGGAACGCGCAAAACGCTCATTACTAGTGTTTCAGACAGCGGTGTGAAAGAAAGGCATCACAATGAACGCGAAGCAGAGAGCCGGTATAAACCTGGTTCGGCATTTATAAAGCCATGTTTGTTTTGTCAAGGATCTCACGAGCTAGAAAATTGCAAGGAAATAACAAAATTACCCTTGAAAGAGAGGTATGCCTTTCTAAGAGACAAAGGTTTATGTTTTGCCTGCTTGAGGTCAGGACATCAAAAATTAAATTGTAAAAGGAAAGCAAACTGTAAGACTTGTACCAAGCTTCACCTGACAATATTACATGTCGAACCGCATCAGGACTCTCCTATCAATACAAAAGCAACTGCAACTCATACGGGGGCTGGAAGTAAAATACATCAAGCTTTGCCAATTGTGCCTGTTCGCCTAAAAGTAAAAAACAGCTACAAGTATGTTGAAACTTATGCATTTTTGGACTCGGGGAGTACAGCATCCTTCTGTACAGAAAGATTGATAAGTAAACTGAATGTTCAAGGAAAACGGAAAAGAATAAACTTGGTTACTATGGGTCAAGAAAGCGTTCAAAGTACACATGAAATCACTGGACTGGAAATCAGTGCATTAAATGGGGAAAACACCATCGAGCTTGGTCCAGTATTCACACGGAAATGTTTACCAGTGTCAAAAAGGGACATAGTGTCAATCGAAAGTGTTCAGGAATGGTCGCATTTGAAAGACTTACCATTGCAGAGAATTAATAGTGACATTGATCTATTAATTGGTATTAACGTTCCAAGGGCAATGGAACCATGGGAAGTAATTCCAAGCGTAAACGGCGGACCATTTGCAGTAAAAACATCCTGTGGCTGGGTGATAAATGGACCTTTGGGCTCTAACACAGAAAAAGACAATGAGTTGGTGACGTCGAATTTTACTAGAATCGAGTCCAGACCAGACTTGGAAAAACAAGTCCTCAACCAGTTCAATCACGACTTTAACGAACGCGCTATCGACGACAAGCTTGAGCCTTCAGTGGAGGATCAACGATTCCTCGAATTTGTGTCAGAATCTATTAGTTTGAAAGATGGACATTATACAGTGAATTTGCCATTTAAGAATTCTGATGTTGCTATGCCGAACAATCGAAAACAGGCTGAGCAAAGACTGATATTATTAGCTAAGCGATTTAAGCGAGACACCAAATTTTATACGCAATATCAGGACTTCATGAGCAAGGTTTTGAGAGAAGGGTATGCGGAAAGGGTTCCCAGGAAACATCTACAACAGACTGACTGTCGCGTTTGGTATCTGCCCCATCATGGTGTATACCACCCTAAAAAGGAAAAACTGAGAGTAGTGTTCGACTGTGCGGCAAGATTTCACGGCACATCACTTAACGACCAATTACTGCAGGGACCAAATCTCACAAATACACTTTCAGGTACGCTTCTTAAGTTTCGTCAAGAAGAAATAGCCATAATGGGAGACATAGACAGCATGTTCTATCAAGTGCTAGTACCAGTAGAAGATAGAAGCTTTTTAAGATTTCTATGGTGGGAAGAGGGAGACACAAGTAAGCCTATAATTGAGTATCAGATGACCGTCCATTTATTTGGCTCGACCTCTTCGCCAAGCTGCGCAAACTATGCGTTAAAAAAAACCGCTACGGATTGTCGGGGACAGTTCAACGACAATGTGATAAACACAGTTCTGAATAATTTCTACGTTGACGACTGCTTGAAGTCTGTTTCGTCAAGCGAAAGTGCAATCTCCTTGCTTCACGATCTGAAGGTTCTATTAAGGCAGGGAGGTTTCAACATCTCCAAATGGATAAGTAACAGTAAAGAAGTAATGAATTCAATACCCATCACAGAAAGAGCTGCCCTTGCCAAGGATTTAGACCTAGATCAAGACAGTTTACCTATTGACAGAGCTTTGGGCTTAAGCTGGTGTGCAGAAACAGACACATTTCGCTTTGTCTTAGCGATCAAAGACCAGCCGCTTACTCGACGAGGCATTCTATCAGTGGTTAGTAGCGTGTTCGATCCTCTCGGGTTCTTAGCTCCGGTTATGCTAAATGCCAAACTATTACTACAGGAGCTTTGTAGGTTACAGTTAGGTTGGGATGATCCAGTACCACCGAAATTTGCTGAGCAATGGCGCATGATACTGTGCGATATTCAAAAGGTGTCCGAGTTTAAAGTGAACAGATGTTTCAAGTTCCCTGGGTTTGGTGATATCAAGCACACAGAACTACACCATTTTTCCGATGCTAGTGAAAGTGGCTATGGCATAGTCTCATACTTGCGCATGACGAACACGGAAGATAAAGTTCAATGTTCATTTGTCATTGGTAAATCTCGGGTAGCGCCTCTGAAGAAGGTCACTGTACCACGTTTGGAGCTGACAGCAGCAACAGTAGCGGTACGTACAAACAAAATGCTGAAAGATGAGCTAGAAATGAAAATTGATAGGTCAGTGTTTTGGACAGATAGCATGTCAGTATTACGGTATGTGCGAAATACGACTTCTAGGTTTCACACATTTGTAGCCAACAGACTGATGATAATACATGAAGGCTCAAACGTCAGTGATTGGCGCTATATTAACACCAAGTTGAATCCAGCAGACATTGCTTCAAGAGGACTTCCTGTGGAAAACTCACTTTGGGGAGAAAGGTGGATTGAAGCACCTAAATTCTTGGAAATGACGGAAGAAAACTGGCCATCACTGCGGGAGAATAACTTCGAGCTCCGAGATGACGATCCCGAAGTGAAGAAAGTAAAAGCAAACCTCACTTGCGTAAAGAGTGAAGATGGTAGTAAATTAGAGAATGCGGGAACGGAGAAGTTGATAAACTACTATTCGTCCTGGTACAAGTTAAGAAAAGGCGTTGCTTGGATCTTGAAATATCGAAATGAGCTTCGTAAGCGTGTACATCAACAGGGTCAAAAAGGGGTTGTTGAACCAGAAGAGTCAGCCAGACTGTCAGTTGATGATTTACTAGAAGCTGAAAAGGCTATTGTGATGTACACACAGAGGACTGTCTTCAAAGAAGAAATTGAATTGCTGAAGAAAGGTCATCACGTGAGTCGAAAAAGTAGTATCAGAAAACTTGACCCCTATCTTGATGGTGGATTGTTGCGGGTTGGAGGGCGTTTGCATGAATCTAGTTTACCTGCAGAAAGTAAACATCCGATAATCTTGCCAAAGGGTCATCGCTTGTCGACATTGATACTTCAAAATATTCACCACAACTTGAAACACAGCGGTAGAAACCACATGCTCTCTGTCCTGAGACAAAATTACTGGTTGATTAATGCGCCCTCAGCTATAAGGAGCATTATTTCAAAGTGCGTTGTGTGTCGTAGACAGAAATCCCAGGTTGGAGAACAGAAAATGTCAAATTTACCAAAGGATCGTGTAAAACCAGACGAACCTCCATTTACTAGAGTGGGCGTGGACTACTTTGGGCCGTTTGAGGTGAAATTGAGGCGGAGCCGTGTCAAACGTTATGGCGTGATCTTCACCTGCTTAGCAAGTAGGGCGGTTCATATAGAAGTGGCATACTCACTGGACACTAGTTCTTATATCAATGCATTGCGTAGGTTCATAGCTCGCAGAGGTCAGGTTTCCAAAATGCGCTCAGACAATGGTACGAACTTTGTTGGTGCTGAACGAGAACTGAGAAAATCAATATCTGAATGGAATGTTGCGCAGATTCACGAGGAGATGTTACAAAGGGGTATAGATTGGCAGTTCAACCCCCCGGCTGGATCTCACCACGGTGGTGTTTGGGAAAGACTCATAAGATCTGTAAGAAGTGCCATGAACAGTACTTTGAAAGAACAAATTCTTGATGACGAAGGTCTTCAGACGCTCATGTGCGAAATTGAAACCGTTCTTAATGGCCGTCCAATTACAAGGATTTCAGATCAATTCGGCGACTTAGAAGCACTCACTCCTAATCATTTACTGACATTAAAACGACTACCAAACTTACCTCCAGGGATTTTCGAAAAGTCAGATAATTATAGCTTACGTCGGTGGAGGCAGGTACAATACATGGCGGAACTGTTCTGGAAAAGGTGGTCTAAGGAGTATTTACCGCTTCTTCAAGAGCGGCAAAAGTGGCATGATGTGAAGAGAAACTTAAAAACTGGAGACATAGTGTTGATTGTTGACGCGAGTGCACCGAGAAATTCATGGCCTATGGGAATAGTTAAAGAGACAATACCAGACAAAAACGGATTAGTGCGACAAGTAAAGGTTAAAACTGCGACAAACGTTTTGGTTCGTCCGGTTGACAAGTTGTGTGTCCTTTTAGAAATGGATGAATAATTGTTCAGACTGTATGACAATATCGCATTTTAATTCAATATAAGAAACACTGTACAACTTAAAGGATATGACTCTGTTAACTTGACAATCATTTGTACTTCATTGTTTTATATTTATATTGTATGTTCTTGGACTATTAAGTAATTGTGTCACTGTTATGTGCGCCACAATTAAGGGGCTGGTGTAACCGCCGTTTGTAGCGGTTTGGTGTGGCGAATGTTCGCGTATTACGAGGGTGTTTGGGGACGAATGGCGAAATCTCCTTTTTAGAGAGTATTTTCTTTTCTAGAGGGAAAATGAATTTCCAGATATTTTGTTGTTTTCTGTACTGAGAATACTGCGTCATACTTCAAATTTGGTAGGGATCAATTTGAGTATTTATGTAGAATACGCATACTTAATGTCAGTACGGTTGTCTGTGGATTTAACGTGATATTGATTGATTTCTTTGGCAGTCATACGGAGTTTCTTCCCCTGTCTGCAGATTCTGATTGTTTGCTAGTTAAACGTATTTACATATCATATATTGTTGAATTTGAGACATTTCTAGAATACGTGTTAAAGAAGTTTTGTTTTATTTACGACAAGTTTAAGGTGATTAGAACATTGTTATTAAACAAAGCTAAGTAAATATAAGTGACAAATGTTTCTTTTAAATCAGTTTCTTTATTCTGGTAAAATTAATTTGGACGATAATTAGAAACTCTCACTGATAGTCTTATCTTCTTATAATTTTGTACATCTAGTCAAATGATAATAATATCTTTGTATTGTATAACATTTATGTATGTATTTTCAGTTAATAGTATCCATAAACCTCTCTGGGATACGCATCAACAAACGAGTTGTATTGTCAGTACAAATAGCGTATGAATTTACAACTTTAATAACAACGGCGAAATGACGTCATCGTAAACACATAATTCTCTTCTAAAATTACGTCATTTTAATGCGGTTTATTCATTAAATGCGCTAAAATGACGCTGTTGTTTTGCACGCACCCCCATGCCAGATGAAATTTCCGGCATGGGTAAAACTCACGGAAACGCCAGTCTGCTATGCAAGAATTCACTTTTCGCAACAATTATATCTATGAATGTCGGCAACAAGGAATTCTTTAGCTCTGTAATTTTCGAAATTTACCATAGCTTTGTAATTTTCCGCAACAGAGATTTTTTTGACAGCCTTTGATTTTTTAACTGATATATATACCTATAGTTTCGTGAATTTCCACAACAAAGATTCCCTTAACGTTGTAACTCCCTGCAGCTTCGTTATATTACGTGTTACATACATATCCGCTACTGTATTATTTTCATCCTAGATCTTGAGTGAGTTCAGATTAAATCCATTAGTAACCATTGGTAGCTTTATTTAACATTGGCAACCAATAGTACAAATGTTTACGGACAAGATTTGTCATAACTAGATTGCATCACAAGAAAATGTAATTCTAGAACATTCACATTTAACTCCAGCTGGAGAAATGACCTAGTGGTACTTGTATTTTACAAATATCTTTCTTGAAGGAAAAAAAAACCTATTGTTTTGATTTAACCGATGAATTACAATCCATAATACAGACATAATCGATAACAATAATGATTGATTTTAGTATTAAGATCGGTATCTGGATCATCTGTTTAATGCGCATAATGTTCGTATAATTACTTTTAATAAAAGTTCCGAAACATACTTTTACGTGTCCACTTTAATGAAGTTATTTTATATTTCAAATATTTAAGCATTAAAGTCTTAAGAGTTTGACATTTTGAAATTGAGTCTGATTCTAATTTTTTCATGGACAGGGGGACTTTCCTTATGGGCATTTGTTGCGCATTGGTGGGCATGCAGTTGTAAATGCTGTTGAATGTTTAACTGGACACATGTTCATTTCAAAGATAGTTAAAAAGATGAGGCCTACCTCTTCGTTCACAACATAAAGGAACCTTGCAGTGTCTGCGAGCTAATTCAGAACGTAGAGGTCTATATATTTGACCAATGCAGAAATACTCTTCACTGAAGTCGCATTCGCCACTTTCTGGAACGTACCTGCATCGTAAGAAATCGGAACCAATATGCGCCTGTAAAGAAAGGTGATGTTATTAGATCATGTTCACGATTTGTGAAAGGTTGTGAAATAGAAAGGGCATCGAAACACGAGGCTATCTGATTTATACGATGGGCGTAGTTTGATGTACTTTCTCTTTTTGTATCATAGGCAAAAATAAAAACACTTTCCCTGTCCACCAGAAAAAAAGGAACCAATATACGAGCATCTGATACCTGTAACACAATTTTGACATTTTACTATAGTTACATCGTATACAAATACATGAACTGTGCGGTAACTGGAGTGCAGGTATTAGTTACCAACACTCACTGTCTGTCTAATGCATGCTCGTTGATTGGGTTTCTATTATACAACGCTAACAATTAGCGCGTTAGCTACATTTTATAAATTTCATAAAAACCTAAATAGAAACAAGCTTCATTTTGTTAATTACATGTGTTTTATATCGACTTAAGTTCTTATTTTGGTATCAAGACAGCTAAAATGAATTTTATACGATTCTGCAACCTTATGTGGCAAAATAGGAAGTACAATGTCTGTTTACTTGTGAAACTTTCGGAAGTACAATTTCTGTTTGCATGAGAAACTTAGCCTTTGTGCCATTGGTACAAAGTAGAAAATGAACAAACATGGCTGAAGTTGCAGTCGAAATTTAACGGTATATTTCTACAGTTTATGACAGTTGTTTTCATACAAATTTAATCTTTTTTCTGAGATGATTACTTTATTTAGAAAGCACAAGCAAGTCCAATATTTCATTGTGTTCTAGATAGCAACTTGTGATTATTTTAAGTTTTCCACTGTGACGTAGCGCATACACGGGCTAATTTTATTTGAAATTATAGAAAGCTTTGTTTTTAAGCCGACGAAAAAAATAAATTTTCATATTTATAGAACGCAGCTTTTGTTTTTAAAGCGCAAATGACGTCACGTCCAAAAGTATATGCACGGCCCTACAATACATTTTTAATGGAGCCACAGAAGCGGCACAGGTATATATGTAAAATTAGAAACTTGTAGATTTAATGATCATGAATACATATATATAGATATGATAGATATAAAAACGTTACAACCGCATGGAAGCCAGGGCTCGAACACTCCGGAATGCTGCACAACTCGAAACGTACGCTTGGGTTTGTTGTGTGGCACATTAATTTACCTGGAATGATATAAAAACATGTAAATAAATAAAAAATTCACTTGAAGCTTAAATAAATTCAAGTTAAGTATTTCATGTATGTATTTCAAACAACAACAACAACAACATAATCTGTATAACTCAAATCAGAACGACATTGGTACCAGAAGATCCTTCTATTTACCTGTCTACTTTACTGTTAAGAAAGAATGAACACATAGTCTAATTTTACATAAGAAAAGATAAGGGAAAATATTTAAAACGATCATTTTAGCAACATTATTTAAAAAACAAAATTAGAATAATACACATAGATCTAGTAATAAGATGGTAATACTTACCATTTCCATGAGGATCCCTGCAATAATTACCGGCGTCATAAATGGAGGCATCATCGGGGAACATTGAGGGATCATTTCGGTTATGTTCATGAGGTGTATTACTATCCCAACGTTGACAGAGGTTGCCGTAAATGGTACGGTTTATTGTACCGTTGTAGTGTTTACGGATTTTTCTATCTCTCACCTCCCAACAGGTTTCTAAAAATACACGACTTAGTATTTTTTTAAGAGTAAACAGGTAAATGAATGAAGGTATTTATCAAAGTATTGAAGAAAATCTTTTCAGAAAATGTTTAAGCTATATCATTCCCGGTACTTATGGAAATCTGGAAGTACAAGCCATTCTAGACATTACTATGACCAACTTTCTGCCTCAAATTACCGATATGAAACACACTAGTGCACTTGAAAATATTCCTTTTGCACATAAAATGATTTTTTTAAATCAATTTACTTTTGAATATACACGTGTTTAGTATATACCCGTATTTAAGACATATCTTATTATTCTCCCTAAATTATTCCTTTTACCAAGCTTGAGTAAAATTCATTTAATGAAGGAATTTTTCCAAGCTTGAATTAAATGAATTTAATGAAGGAAATTTACATAATTGAATTTTTTTCAAATAAACCGCGGCGCAGAAGTGTTATAAAGCCATTTGATAAAAACGATATTACACTATTGTGATAACACTTTAACATGACGTCATTTGCGCAGCGTTAAAGCGCTAATGTAAGCATTACACTATAGGCGCATAAAATGGCTTGTTTAACAATTTACCGTTCTTATTTATAGTACATGTATCACTCCATTAAAGCAAAATGGTACCAAGCAACATTTTTGCCAAAAATAATTTAACATTTTTCATAATGCTTTAATGTAATCTTTAATCTGTAGAAATATCTCTGTATTAACATGTATTATCCTGTTTATTTACAGACAAATGCGGTAATGTAAAAGGGTACAATATAAATATATTTCCATTTAGTAAAGCATACCAGTTTTATCAAAAAGGTACCAAGTGTCACATAGTGCCTTTTTGCATTGAATGACTATATAAGTTTTGAGCACTTATTTCAATGCAAAAAGGAATCATATGTCACATGGTCCCTTTCTGCACACAAATAATTACAACCCTAAAGATTATTTTAATATATAACAATTTGTTTGTTTGGTACCTTTTAGCTTTTTAATAAATACACAATCTAGATGTTGATAAGGACAGCAAATATAACGATGTTTCCGAGAGTATTGTTTCTGTTTTAATTGAGAAATTATAATAGTGTAAAGATAATAACAGCATATAAATGACTCTGTCACAAAAACATAGGATGTAAAAAGAGAAACAATTGACTATACACTTGCCAACAAGAAACATAGGGTATATGGAAGGAGAAACGTGACAGGGGAGCTTACATCTGCAAAAAATGATACAATTAAATTGGTGAAACAGCATAAAGAGTAATTTCCTAAAAATGAAACTCATTATGCAAGATAAAAAACTGAAAGAAACAATAAGTATCCAAAGAATTAAACATTAAAAGATGTGGAAAGTGTAAATTATTGTATGTGAAAAGGAGGAAATAAATCCTGTTCAGCAACATACGTATAGGATTATTTTGGTGAAAATTACAAAGCCTTTCATTTTATAAACTAAAGAAAGATCATAATCATTATGTACACTGTACAATAGAAGAAAGGCACGAGGCACACTAGATGGTGCGCTCAAGGAAAATATCTTGAACATCAAAAAACAGAAGGAAAATGTACAAGAAGAAAAAGCTAAAAGTAAAGCTAGAGCAAAATGTGACACATTCGTTTATGTTGTATCTTCTGATCTCAATGCAATCTTTACTGCTCATTAGTCAGTGAGCTTTACTATTCAAGTAAACTCTGTTGCTACACATCTTTACAGTATATTCCTAACGAGACAAATATGTTGTATGTCATGTGTGAGATAAAACCAACTGCAAAAGAGGAGCATGTGAAATAGCTACCTGCTTAATAAAAACCCTTTTCTGTTTGCCAGAGTGGTAATGTCAAATAAGTCATATATTTCAGATGCATGTGGGGGACAAAATAGCAATTGATTCGTAGATGCGTCTCTTCTTTTTATATTATCATAATTTCCAAATTTTGATTGATCAGCGACAAATTTCTTGTATCGGGCCACTCACAGATGGAGTGTGTTTCGGTTTATTCGACTTTTGAAAAGGCAAAGAAAATAACGCCTGTATAGTTATGTACCATTCAGTGCTGTACTCTCACTTGACAGAAAATCACAGCTAAACATTGCTGTGCCAAAATATAACCACGTTATTGATTTCAAGACTTCATACAAAACAGTGTCTGAATCTCAAAACATCCATTGAAGGACAAAAAGTAAACTGGCGTCAGGTGAAATGGATACAGGTACGGAAGGAAAACCCAGTCAGTTTTTGTAAATTACAGATTCAATGCTGAAGATTACATGGAAATAGAAGTTCAGAACACAGAAGTTAGACAGAAAGGAATTATGAATCAGTTGACAAATAGTGAACAAGACTTAAAGTTATGATACCAAACCACCAGTTTCAATTCAAAAGAAAACGACTTGGTTACTTTCTGTGCAAAGGAAATTATCCCAGAAGATTTCCATAATTAGTATGTCACTTTACCAACAAACAAGAAAGAAAATGATTTTGTCCCGATAGAATCAGATGAAAATGATACAGATTTTGATTAACAGAATACAAAATATAGACCTTTTGACAAAGGCATTAAGTTTGATCACAGGGGAAGCCTTTCAAAACAGGAAAAGTGATTGTTGTATCAGACGTTTGCTGAAAACACAATAATTTCAGATTATTATTTGCATTATAGTATAAAAAAACTGTAACCAAATTAAGTTTTTTTTTGTGTTAAACTTATTGGGACTAAAAGGTGACAACTGCCATATGGTACCTTTTTGTGATATACTTTACAGGAAATGTTAAAAATCATACAATGCACAAAGGAGACATGCGGCCATATGGTACCTTGCATTTGTCGGTCAAAATATTTATAAGTGCAAAAAGGAATCATTTCTTTTAATTGATTAATTATCACTTATTAGTAATATATAAGCTTTCCAACATTTTGAGCATGTACATTCAAATATTATCTAGATATATGTGAAGTTTTTCTGCTAGGTTGTAAAGCCCTAACTTGATATAGAACTTCCAATCCTTAAACGTGATTTTCTCGTAGCATAAAAATGTCACTTGGTACCTTTTGGCTTTAATTGATCGCTATGTGATAAATAAAGTATATTATTTCGTGTAAATTCAATTTAACTCGTTGAGTAAAACAATATTATGCTCGCCAGTGGCTCGCAAAATATATCTTTATTCAACTCGTTTAATAACTTTAGTAATTAACCTACACTCATTCAATATCCTCTATTTATCACATACCTTTGCCGCTTTTCCGACTCCGTAAAAATGGTATTACACTACCGTGCATATATTTTGTCGTCATTTGCGTACTACAAGCTAAATGATAGCGTTATACTATAGGCGCGTCAGTGAGAAATGGTTCTTTTTCACTTTAAACGGTCTTTATGTTTGGTATTTGATAATCATAGGCTCGCATTATATAATATTTTTCAACTTGTTTAATAAATTGATATTAAATTTACGCTCATTCAATATCCTTTTTTAACAGTGTGTCTTTTTTATAATTTCTTTAGAATATAAATATTCGAGAGAATACATATTAAAAATGTCAGTTTCTAATCATTTGTGGCATTATTGGAATATTGCCAATCGTCATATGTGTTGTTTGTTGGGTTTTTTTTTAATTTAGAAAATTCATTGTCATAGTTAAGTTTATCCTCTAAGTCACCGTTTTAACTAAACGTTATATTCAGTGTTTTTCATTAACTGGAAAGTTAATACAGGAAACGTAACCCATACATTTTGGAATTACAACATTTTTCAAACTTGGAAGTCTATAAAATGCTATGAACCAATGTTTTACATAATATTTTAAATTACAACCGTATGAAAATAAGATAAATTTTCTAATAATTTACACTTACCTCCACCAAAAACTACGCAAAACTGATATATCGATAAGAAAAGAGTTAACGCCCTTGTCGCCATTGTTTTATCCACAAAATTTACATCGCAAAGATAAGAAGCGTGGTGCAGATAACTTATATATCATGTTATTACATCAAAAATTATCAATTTCCATTGGCTATTGCCTAGCTACAGAAACTTTCGTTATTGGTAAAAAAGCAAGAACACATATTAATGCTATAAAAAAATACTTACGATTGTACTGTTTTAATTATTCCAGACAAAAAATAAAATAATTGGTAGAAACAAAATACCTGTTTGAATTTAATGATGATGTTTTCGGGCGATCTTCGATATCTTAAAGGTAAAGAAAGAGCTCAGGTGCTCAAACCTTATTATTTCAAGCATGAACGGACATCTTACCGAGTTTTTTAAAGTTAGTTTAATAGTATTGTTGTAATACTTCAGAGAAATTATATTTTTGCAAAAGATTGTTGAGTGAATGGATCATTTTAAAAACTAAAGCTTCATTCAAAGCCAGATTTTGAAAGGTTTTATTTACAAAATAGGTACAATCTCCTTTATACAACTTGATAAAAGAATGTATGTTTTTTGTTAAACGAAAACAAACGTTATTTTTTCACCTTAGTATTAGTACATTATGTACCAGGAAATATAACTAAATTTCTTTACAAAATTGGTATCTTTTCACAACAAATTTGGATTTTTGATTGCCGGAAAATGTTACCTCAAAGGAAAGCATGATACATGATTGATACATGAAATGAAGTGTTTTATTATTTTATGTCAATTCAGAAGAACACTTCTCGTATAACTTTATATTTATCAAATTACCCTTGTCAATATTTAACCGTTCTATAGAAATTATTTCTTTTTATAATTATTTGCTGTTGCTAAACATTGTATTACATTGCAACATTTGTAATTTTTTTCCGTTATATTTTGCTTGTTTCTTTGAAAGAAGTACACTGTATTCGGACCAACTATCGGACTGAACTATTTACGGATGTTTTACTCTTTCGCATTTGGTAAACTATTTTCGACAATAAAGCTCACCATTCTTGGATATAATTCATACATTAAAAACATTCTGAGTAAAATCGAAATGTGGTATTATATTCCTAAATAAATAACATTCGCCAGAAGAATCAAAGTTTAGCGTTTGCTACACAATAACATGACGCTTATTCCATCTGGGAAAATTTTAGCTTCTTAGCTTATTTTGCTTTGATTTTATTTTCATATATCATTATTAATAATATCTGTCATATTTTGCGGTTCGGATCGGAATATCCGTCCCGAGGTGACCCGCCCATTGGGCGGTAACGAGGCTTCCCGAGTTACCGCCCATGGGCGGGTGACCGAGGGACGGATATTCCGATCCGAACCGCAAACATATGTCAGATATTTTTTCTTGCATATTCTACCATATTCCATTATATTTTAAATTCTTTATCTTTATTTTCAATGAAAATTTATATCATTACAATCGTAACTACTTTCATTGAACAGCGTATGAATTACAAAACCATTCATAACGGTAAAATGACGTCATCTTTATCGTGCCATTGTACAGCACGCGACTCATCTGGAACCCCCCATGCCAGATGAAATTTCCGGCATGGGTAAAACTAACGGAAACGCCAGTCTGATATGCAAGAATATATTATCTATTAATGACCCTTTTGAGTATACAGGGTAGTTATCAATATTAAATTTCATCGATATTACATGAAACCTTAATCAGGTGTATGCAAAAAGTTTGGATCATTATTTCTTAGGGAACATGCAAATCAAATTCAAGAAATACTAACTAAAAATTCAATTTTCGTGATGTGCACTTCACAAAGATATAGACAATCTGTATCATCAAAAACATTTAGGTTTTCACATTTTTTTAATGTATACATAAATAATAAAGTACACTTCCTTCAAGGCTTTATATAGCTGGTGTACTAAAGTGCATCCATCCGTAAAAACCGCAATATTGTAATGATTTTTTCATCAGATTTTTTATTTCCAAGTTTCTGACGATTTTTGTCGTCAAATTCAAGCGGCTAAAGATTATACCACCTATTTTCACAAAAAGACCTATTTTGAAATTTGAGTGTGCAATTACAGGCCTTTTGGTAGCTCACGTTTTGAAGTTGTCAATGTGTTGAACTGTTTCATAATTGTTCACCAAACTTTCATCACCAGTTACTACATTTGCAAATTTCATTTTATTATATTACTTGAAATATTTTGACAACTGTTTGGCTAATTAAGCTCTTTGCTGCTTTCGATCGTCATTTAAATATGAGGCACCCACCTGCACGAAATCTTTTTGTAATTCAAGATATTCTTTTAGAATATAATAAACATTTGTTAGTGAAATGCCAAACGTTCGTGCTAATTATGAAAAGTATATCTTTTAACAATTTCTTTAACATTTGATATATTTCGATTTGAGACTCTTACCGAAAATCATATTTTTTTACCATCTGCGACCTGTGTCAAATGACGTACAAGTAATATTTAAAATATCGGATATTTCGTCAAATATCTGCTTCAAAAGACAACCAATCATAGAACGCGCTTTTTTGTAAACTGTTTTCCTTCTTGTCAACACAAACCATTTCACTATAACACTTAACGTGTGTTTGTATTCGAATCACAATTTCTTATTTCTTTATTTATAGCTACATTTATGCAGATGAAGAATTAGCAATTATTTTCGGACACTCTTCGTATAATGAAAATCTCAATTCACTGTAAGATCAAACTTTTTTTACACTGTATGTTACATATTACATATGAATCCTTTACTTAAAGGTTTAATGAATAAGCACACGTGGAATTCGAACCAAGAGAAAGCCAATCTTCATACAAAAGAAAATACGCCGGTGTTTTCACATATACTTTATTAAAATAATTTCTGGATATCCAACACTTTTCAGTCTGTTTGTTGTTCAAAAATCTACTCTGTTACGTCTAGAAAACTGTGCACACACAACAGGGATCCTGAAAATAATTATCTCAACATTGTTCAATACGAGTATATGTAAATATCAAGGGGTGCGGTGGCCTTGTGGTTAAGATATCCGTCTCTCAACCCAGGGATCATAGGCTTGAAACCTATTCGGGTCACGACCATGTTTCTTTACATGACAATGTAACTGATTGGTTCCAGGAAGCAGAATGGAACGTAATTAATATAATAATGAAGCAAGAAGTTGTTACGCAATCGAGCTAAAATAAAAATGTTTGAACCAATATTACAACGTATATTCGATATTATTACAAAATGAATTCTACCCCTCTTTTCTGCATTTCCTCGCACCTTTTAGATTTCCCAAGCCTGTTCTAGTATCGTTCAGTTTTTATATTTATCCGTCTTATTATCATTTAAATTATTCCAATTTTTGCTTTGCATCGTTTGTTTATGTAAGAACACTTTGTTCAAACCTTTTAATATCAATATTATGAAAATAATAAAACTGTAATGAATGTGTACACAAAGTACAATAAAATATGTTAAAAATCGAGCACATAGCAACGGTGTGGACTTTCCCTGAAACATGAAACGTTGCTACAATAAATACGTAAGCGATGTTCACATATGATTTAAAAACACTAAATCTTTCTAGAGTCATAAAATATAAAAGTTTAGTTAATATTTTGAAGAAAAACACCAGAGGAAGCAAAACAAAAAAAAAACAAGAGATGCCACCCACATTTCGCATAAAGTCATATCTAACAAATACCTTACAAGATCAGAGGTTATAACTCTGTATATAAACAAAGGCATCTGATGCAAGTAAAGTTTCTGATTGGAAATATCCTTTCAAGAAATCGATAAAATTAGTAAAATAGTACTTCTTTTGAAAAAGCAATACCTTATTTTAGGGCAAAATATATAACACGACCTTGGATTTCTTATGTGTGTGTGTTTAATCTTATGTTTATTTATGTTTTATTTTTTGTAAATGCCTTTGTTTTCTATTGACATTCTATACTCGAATAGAAATCTTACAGTACTTCAAAGGTTTAATATCGTCACGATTTCCTTTATACTTTTATATCAGTATCATATTTAGAACCCGATATGTTTTGTTTGCCAAAATTCACATCTGTAGCAGATCAGAAAGAAAGATACTCGACTAAAGTAACACTGGTTCACTTACATATGTTTGTTAGTTCTTAGTTTTCCATGCAAAGTCATATAGGAATGTAAGCATAGCTTCAATAATATTAACATTGTAATTTCTTGTTAGTTTAATAATCTTGTAAAATGTGACACTTAATGATGTATATGTGTTTCTAAATAAACCGTGTTTCGATAAGTGAACTCAATTTCTTACACCAACATCTACGCAGTTGGTAAAGCAATTGCTTTTATAACTACTTGATTAATATGAAAAATATCTATAAATTATTAACATAATATCAATTAAACACATCAATTTTCATATAATTATATAACATTCTTATTGAACATCATAAACTAAGGGCACCTGATATATGTTGATATAATTCTCTTTATTTTTGACAAAATAAAAAACTCAAATCTTGTGTAAAATAAACTCAGTAAGAATTTACTTAAAATAAACTGTTTACTAGAAAATGTAATGAGATCCAAATGCAAGAGCTATTGTTAAACAGAACTTAAATATCTGACCAATCTTTACTAGAAAGGTAAAGAACTGTACATTTTCTTCTAATTTTTGAACTATTATTTACATTTTATTTCAAGATGGCAAGAACTACATTTTATTTTAAAATGGTCATTGAGATTCCAAGATTGCTATAAATTTTGATATTCAAAAATGGCCAATGAAAACTCTTCTTATATTCAGTTCTTCCATGTAAATTCTACAGAAAATCAAATTGAACACTGAGCAGCATTCTACCGAAAAAATCTTTGGTGTTTCGAAAGGAGCATACCATAAAAGTTTATTAAGAATATAGGAATTGTGTTTAAAAAATAATTCATTTGGAAATAATTAAGTGTTTTTCGTCATCATTTTATTTCATCAAAACCAAACCTATTTCATTTTTGCAAGAGAACCCTGCATATTCTACGGAAGCACAAAGGGGACATTCCTATTTGTTTTTCTTGTCCTACCTTGTGGCCGAGGGATATAAGTAAGACAAAAAGCTATCTTGGTCCCACGAGATATTAAAAAAAACTAACTTACAATCCCTATGTCGTGGCCATGAGATATAACTTTGGAGAAAGAATCGCTATCGTGTTCCCACAGGATATAAATCCCACGAGTAAGCCGGGCAATCATGCAGCTTTTTTTATTCTATCTTGAGTTGCATCTTTAAATTTATTGGTCAGCTAATTTGTTTCCTCAAAAGATGTGTTCATCTAATTGATCGGATAACTCGTGGCCAAGGGATAGCATTTTTTTTTGTTTTCTTTTCTGAATTTAATATCGTTGGAACGAGATAGTTATGTTTTCCTGAGTTATATCTCGTGGCCACGAGATAGGGATTTCTTGTCTTAGTTGTATATCGTGGGAATAAGATAACATTTTCTTTTCTTTTTTGTGAGTTACATCTCTCGGCCACAAGATATAATTTTTTCTGAGTTATATCTCGTGGACCATTCGTGAAAATAACGACCTGGCAACCGTAACTTTTTGTATCGGGGATATTTATCAATATAATTATGTATGTTTTATTCTCTTACATTTGAAATAAAGAGCTAAAAAGTGACTTAAAGTCTCGCCGTCTTCTGAGGCAACGCTGGCTACCTCATTAGCAGTGCCAGAATAACATTTTAACTTTCTTCTTTTCTGTACAATGTGACATTAAAAGTTCGGTAAATGTCTAAGGTATACCGGAAAACGATAAAGTTGTATATGTATTACAGTACCTATCAATAAATATTTAAATCTGTTTATTACTAAATGTGTTACTTGTTCCCGCCATTAAATGATAATTATTCGATTATTATTATTATTATTATTATTATACCCTAGCACGGTCCTGCGCATACATGGTTAAGATGATAATATCTATTTTCCTATGTATAGGATCTTTCTGTTTAGGAATTTCATATGACACCGAAAGCGGGTAGCGCTCGAGTAGTTTCATGGAATTCGACTTAAGTGTGCACTCATTCTGTTGTTCTTTTGAATTCAAATCGACGTAAAATTGATCCAGTGTGCAATTAAAACAGTTATAGAATGATGGCTTTCATTGAATATCACATTTACTTTAATGAATAAAACAGATATCATTTAACAAAAACATATTATAAAGGTGCAGAAAAATATTAGAATTTGTTTAAAAGGGACTCAGATGAGGTTTCATGGCATTAAGGGGCTAGAAATTTTGTTTTGAGATTCGTGTACTACATATGTTGGTCTTGGCAAAGTGCATTTATTTCCTATCATTTGCTCATTCCTATTTTCCAAATTGATAATTTCTGTTGTGCAAAATGACCCAAAATTGAAAATCTGAAAAGTAATATCCGACAAAGAGTCACATTAAGTTGACGCCAATTAAGAAATAATATATCCCAAACAGTGATTTACTCGCTCAATAACATCACTGTTTGGAGTTCAGATGCGAGGAATTATATCACGAGGGCGTAGCCCGAGTGATATAATGATGCGCATCCGAACGACAAACAGTGATGTTATCAAGCGATAAAATCACTTATTGGATATATAATTTCGAATCTAACACGACTTCAACAAATAAATGTTGCCGTACTTAATAGTTAAGCAAAATTGCGCCTGATTTGTTTCTGTACTTATTTTCAGAGCGTCGGATTTTTAGTGGTTACGTCACGTGCATAATGATTACGTCACATGTCTAAATATAAAACGTCAAACTGTGCATCTGTTGCATATTAACACACACTTTCTGTTCTTCTTTGTTCAGTAGGAAAAAATTCGGGTCGTGTTAGAATGTTTATTTTATCATACGTGCAATACCATAAAAAGACTTAAATCTAATTTTAAGTAAACATGTATTTTCTCTTTATATGTTGTATGTTATTCGTTTTTTTTTTTCATGTAAAAATTTCATGTTGGTTTTTTTTTTGTTGTTTTTTAATTAGGAGGAGTCCATTTAATTTTTGATAGTCAAAAAACGAAAATTGCTTCAATGATATTTTTACTGCATAGAAAGTACTACATTTTGTGGAAATTACTTAAGTAGGCAAACAAAACTTAATAGTTCAAGGAAGTAAATAAAAATCATTATGATATAGACATTACACAGATGTAATGTTGTAATGGTGTTTGTAGATAGAAGAAAACAATTCTTATTTAGATCTATTATTTTGATAAATTAAATCCTAGATTATTAAGTAAGCAAAAACAGAGCAGTTGGAAAAATAGGAGTACTGTAGGGCTATATGGTAAATATGCGAGTATATGCGAGAATATGTAAGTATCAATGTGGCAGGTGTTTGTTATTATAACTGTATAATACTATTTACATTTAATACAACTTATAAAATAGGTTATTACATATAAAACAGGTTTTTATCCACCGCAATAGAATCAGGAGAGGGATATTATGTTGGCGTTTTCTGTCTGTCTGTCTGTTTTCTGACTTGTTTTAAAACTATTTGGGGATTCTATTGGCGTCTAAATTTTGTTCAACATATATAATTATATTTGCGCTTCAAACCCAAAATATATAAATAAATAGAATTTAAACAGAAATACATGCCGAAACTAAAAATCCCTTTAATACATGTACAATGTCAGAAATGTGTTTTCCTGGGAGCTAAACTTAAACAAAGAGTACAAGAAACTTATGATTTCACTGGATGTTAGCTGTAGCATATAAATGTGCAACTATCAATAAGCAATTGGCAGTGGGGTGTAGGCTGTCGTTTATGGAATTCCGTAACAAACCGTTCCAAAGATATGTTTTCTGTTTAATACATTATACCTAGCAATGCCATAGTACAAAGTCTAACAGACATCTCTTTTATTTAAACATGTTTCATGAATAACTGTGCAAAAAATACAACAGGTCAAAGTTTTTTGTTGTTTTTTTGTTGTTGTTTTTTTGTTGTTGTTTTTTTTATGGCAAGCTCGAAAATGACAGGCCAAGTTTTTTGTCCCGAGCTGCTGCATCTGCATACCATTAGCCACAGTGTCACGGAACCTACTGCGGCGTTATACTCATATTGGTAAAGTTTTACGTGCCACTATTTTGAACGACATCATATCTCATCAACCACAAAATATATATGTTTACAAATTATACTTATTTAAAATCAAAGAAGGATGTCACTGTCTAAGGCTCATAGCTCTAGCATAGATTTTGACTGAATTATGACCCTTTGCAAACTGAGAAAATATAAGTTTAGCTTTATATGCATCATAAAATTTCAAAATTACTTATTGCTTGAAATTTAAAACATGTCTTTTAGTATGAATACACAGAACGAAAAGTCCATGAATGTGTAAAAATATTTCTAAATTAGCTAAATTTTGGTACATGTTTCATTCGGTTATATAATAGTACATGTTGATAGTGAAGAAATAATGTACACTGTGTCTATTTTCCTGAAAATGAAAAAGTTAAAAGCTATTCAGAAAACAACAGTCGATTTATACACTTTTAAGGATAAAACGGAATGAAATATGCTCGTAGTGTTAAGTTACGTAAATGATATCTGTTCTGCTTTGTTCACTTTGATGTTAATTTTTTGTTTAAGAAAAGTCGTATTTTGAAGCGGAGCATGCGCATAACATTTTCGTAGACTGGCTTCGATTTGTTGCGAAAAAATGGATGCCACCAGTAATCACTCTCAACACTGTGGAGAGGTCTGATGGCTCTGCGTAAAATGAAACGAACAAACAAACAAACAAAGACAGACATTTAACGCTTAGTGAAATAAATTGACAAAAAATCGTAGTTTTCGTATGATTTTATTAGTGTCAATTAAGCGGAGTTACACATAAATTATCAGTACAAGAAACGTTATCGAGAAATACACACAAAGCAAATAAAAATGGACCATTTATACTTAACAAAGATTACAACAACATATATTTTATACGTTTACTAAATAGCGTCTGTCACAATCTGTATCTTGTTATAAAATGATCGCACTACATGAGAAAAAAAAACATGTTCTTAGATAAAAAAAACAGCTTAGAATGGCTTATTTTGACTATTCTGTATACTCGATTGAAAAAGAAAAAGTAACAATGGATTCTTGATTCTAAGCATGATAATTAGACGCCGCTTGCAAGCGTCGGCGGCGTCTGGTAGATATGCATTTGTCCATTCAGCAATGGGGAAAATTTAGACTTGATTTTGTGTATTTTTGTTTTGTTTTAACAAAACCAAACTGTTTTTGAATTTTTTAATAAATATATCTTTGATGTTTTTATGTACACTATGTCACAGAGCTTTCAGGGATTAGAATAAACGTTTAACTGAGGTGATAGTGCCATGTTTGAAAGTGCAACAAATCAGTTACGCTACGGCCTATAAGGGAAGATCTCTGCAGAACAGTTTGTCCTCAAAATCATTCGAACATTATGCAATTTGTACCAATATTTAAATGGGTATATTCTTGGCACATATTGTCTTGAATTTATTCTAAGTATACCAATCATTTCAATTCAATTTGTTATCCAATTTATTTTGATTCGACCAGACGTTTCAATCTTTGTCGCAACAGACAAACATTTAAGAATTTCAGACAAGGGATTATTTTGTGAATTTAAGATGGGGTTCTACTCTTTCACAAAAATATGCAACTTTATTATTAACCAACGAGCACATACCAAGAACATGGAGAAAAAATTGATTTGTGCTTCGGATATTCAACTGTAATAGAGAACGATTTTTATGCTGATTGACTGTTCACATCATTTGGCGGAGTCTTCAAAATTTAACTTGTTATTATCTATTTATTTATTTGGAGGGTGGGATGGGGTTAAAGGATAAATTGTGAATTCTGGCAAATTCGTTAACATGGTTAACATGCTGCATATACATGTATAAAGTAAAAAAAGAAACATGTTTTGTTGCCGTACAGTTCACTTCGGAAAGCGAGTATAACTAACAAAAGGTCATTGAATATTCAAATATGTCATGTGAAAAATTTGAAAGAATCAATAACTTTTCGTTTTTTGTTTGTTTAATAATTCAACAATACACACTCCATTTTTTTACTTTTACTTAAATAATTATACTGTGACGCTTAAGGGAATGACAATAAGTTATAATTTCGCACACATATATGAACATGTATAAGCTAGAATAATAAGAATATTTTTTTCTAATATTCTGCCTCTCTTTTCACCAGAACCCGATGTTTCTGTCGTCAGGTCCACGAAAAAAGTAGCGTTATCTGTGGTGTTTGAAAGCAGGGAAGTTGCCGTTGGTGTTGTTGTAGGTTGTTGCTCTAGAATAAAATGATAATAGATAAATCTTATGACAATAATAAATATCATTCAGTTGTTAATTATATAAGATAAGATAAAATATGATGAGATAAGATTAAATAAGATATCAAACAATTACAATGAGACTGAATGCGATATGTAATGTTTGAATCATATTATAGATCCAGTATGTTGTAATTGAGATTGTATACTACACTTTAATCAAATTATACATATGTATATAATTATGCTTATAAAACAATTTTCAAACATCGAAGAATATGTTAAATATGTACTGTTATATTTGTACATATTATATGTTATCATGAAAATATATGCATTCATTTCTTATTTTATTACCTTCTTTATTATCTCCCTTTAATGACATGAAATTTTAAATTCGGTAATATCTTTATAAATAATGCTTTTTGGAACTTATGAAATTAATTATTCTTAATTTGAGTATCATATTTATGATAAAAAAACCATAAAAAATAATTGTGTTACAGGGTCTTTTAGTAAAACCTATTAATCAAGGGGCGGCAGAATGAGCGTCAAGAGCATTTTACCTATTGAATGTATCAATTAGTTTGTTCTGACATTTCGGTTATTAATTTAAAAATACGAACGCTAATGTCATTACCAGTGACTTTGGTTGGTGGTGGTGTTGTTGATAAAGGTGGACACTGTTTTAAATCACAATTATCTTCAGGTATGTTCGGATCGTCTGTGTAACACCAAAGTCCACGATCATCATGTACTGTAAGTCATTATACACTTTGTTATACCTCAAAAGATATTATGAATTAAGATGGAATTTTAACAAACATTTTTAAACATAAAACTTTATTTATTCAGTTCAATAAGGAACGGAAATACTTATAATATATTACACCATACTTCAATTAAGATTATACGAGATTATGACATCATCGAACGACATTACAGCTACAATTAATGAAGTGCTATACAATTTTACAATAAAATCTCTTGCATTGAATATTATTTAATCAATCCCTTGTTATTGTTCAAGTCATTAGTATAATACATTTTCTCTTAGTGACAGAACTTTATGAATTGCTACATATCAGAAACGTAATCTATCACTTAAAAGATACACTTTTAATTTAGATGTGTAATCCTGTTTAGAATAATATGTTTATTAGAGAAGAAAGACAATTCTATTTTTTATATAAATATGATAAAACATTTTTACTTGACGTGTGCCTGCAGTAGTTGTGAGCGTCTGCCACGGTGTCGTCTGGGAATAGAGCAGGATCGTCTCCAATACTTGTGTCAACCCAAGATTTACACTTTAAACCATTTGCTGTGATTGGCCAGTTACCTTTATAATTGCGCGAGTCTCCAATGTAACAACCTGTTTGTTCAAAGTCAAAATTGTAAGACAGTCTAACTATAATAACGCGTAACATACCTTTGGCGTTGTCATGATATTGCACTTATTGCAATGGTATGATAAGTAAACATTTTTGTGTAAAGCTATATATAAAGTTGCTGTCAGAAGTGTATATATTTATTTTTGTTTGCATTCTGAAAAACGCTAGTTCCAGTATAGACGTGTATGAATAAAAATTATATTTGTATTATAGAAACTCTTGACCAAACACTACTTACACGGTGGTTGAACTGTTACACTAATGATAGAGCTCTTGTGATAACTTTTCAGGAGTTCGTATGATAACTGAAACGGAGGTTCTGGAAAACTTTTGTATATATCGAAGATCCACTGAGTTTCGTTAAAAATGGTTATTTTCATCTTTAAAAAGATAATTGGTGGTGCTAAATTTAACTTTCTTGCATATCAGACAGGATTATCTACCGTTTAATTCGGTGCTAGAATATAAGAATCTTACACCGGCTGCCGGTACAGACCGGAATATCTAGCTCGAGGGTAACTGTTTACAGCGGTAACGAGGCTCTGCCGAGTTTCCGCTAAACAATTACCCGAGAGCTAGATATTCCCGTCTGTACCGACAGCCGGTGTTTGATTCTTTTTCTTGCATATATCATGTCAATTAATTTCGGAATATAAATTATGAAAACTGATACTCTAATTACGCACTTTTTTCTTATAGTAGCGTAGGAACATACAACTTCATTCATAAGGAAAAATGACGTCATCCTAAAGAACACGATTCATTCATAAAAAGGCGCGCGTCAATGACGTCATTTAAAGCACGCGACTTGTCCCTTACATGGGGGTGTAAGACAGAGTTTTTCTAGCACCGGTGAAAACGGTAGATAATCCTGTCTGATATGCAAGAATATAAGAATCTTACACCGGCTGCCGGTACAGACCGGAATATCTAGCTCGAAGGTAACTGATTACAGCGGTAACGAGGCTCTGCCGAGTTTCCGCTAAACAGTTACCCGAGAGCTAAATATTCCCGTCTGTACCAACAGCCGGTGTTTGATTCTTTTTCTTGCATATATCAGGTCAATTAATTTCGGAATATAAATTATGAAAACTGATACCATAATTACGCACTTTTTTCTTATAGTAGCGTATGAACATACAATTTCATCCATAACGGAAAAATGACGTCATCCTAAGAACGCGATTCATTCATAAAAGGCGCGCGTCAATGACGTCATTTAAAGCACGCGACTTGTCTTACATGGGGGTGTAAGACAGAGTTTTCTAGCACCGGTGTAAACGGTAGATAATCCTGTCTGAGATGCAAGAATATAAGAATCTTACATCGGCTGCCGGTACAGACCGGAATATCTAGCTCGAGGGTAACTTGTTTACGGCGGTAACGAGGCTCTGCCGAGTTTCCGCTAAACAGTTACCCGAGAGCTAGATATTCCCGTCTGTACCAACAGCCGGTGTTTGATTCTTTTTCTTGCATATTACATGTCAATTATTTTCGGAATAGGAATTATGAAAACTGATATTCTCATTACGCACTTTTTTCTTATAGTACCGTATGAACTTACAACTTCATTCATAACGGAAAAATGACATTCCTAAGAACGCGATTCATTCATAAAAGGCGCGCGTCAATGACGTCATTTAAAACACGTGACTTGTCTTACATTGGGGGTGTAAGACAGAGTTTTCTTGCATCTTAGACAGGATTATCTACCGTTTACACCGGTGCTAGAAAACTCTTTCTTGCATCTCAGACAGGATTATCTACCGTTTACACCGGTGCTAGAAAACTCTGTCTTACACCCCCCATGTAAGACAAGTCGCGTGCTTTAAATGACGTCATTGACGCGCGCCTTTTATGAATGAATCGCGTTAGTATGACGTCATTTTTCCGTTATGAATGAAGTTTGTATGTTTATACGCTACTATAAGAAAAAAGTGCGTAATGAGAATATCAGTTTTCGTAATTTCTGTTCCGAAAATAATTGATATTTAATATGCAAGAAAAAGAATCAAACACCGGCTGTCGGTACGGACGGGAATATCCAGCTCTCGGGTAACTGTTTAGCGGAAACTCGGCAGAGCCTCGTTACCGCCGTAAACAGTTACCCTCGAGCTAGATATTCCGGTCCGTACCGGCAACCGGTGTAAGATTCTTATAGTCTTACACCCCCATGTAAGACAAGTCGCGTGCTTTAAATGACGTCATTGACGCGCGACTTTTATGAATGAATCGCGTTCTTAGGATGACGTCATTTTTCCGTTATGAATGATGTTGTATGTTCATACGCTACTATAAGAAAAAAGTGCGTAATGAGAATATGAGTTTTCATAATTTCTGTTCCGAAAATAATTGACATGTAATATGCAAGAAAAAGAATCAAACACCAGCTGCCGGTACAGACAGGAATATCTAGCTCTCGGGTAACTATTTAGCGGAAACTCGGCAGAGCCTCGTTACCACTGTTAACAGTTATCCTCGAGCTAGATATTCCGGTCTGTACCGGCAGCCGGTGTAAGATTCATATATTCTAGCACCGGTGTAAACGGTAGATAATCCTGTCTGAGATGCAAGAAAACCCTGTCTTACACACCCCCATGTAAGACTATAAGAATCTTACACCGGCTGCCGGTGGAGACCGGAATATCTAGCTCGAGGGTGACTGTTTACGGCGGTAACGAGGCTCTGCCGAGTTTCCGCTGTAAACAGTCACCCGAGAGCTAGATATTCCTGTCTGTACCAACAACCGGTGTTTGATTCTTTTTCTTGCATTTAACATATCAATTATTTTCAAGCAGAAATTACAAAAACGGATATTCTTATAACGCACTTTTTACTTATAGTAGCGTATGAACTGACAATTTCATTCATAACGGTTAAGTGACGTCATCCTAAGAACGCAATTCATTCATAAATGGCTCGCGTCAATGACGTCATTTAAAACACGCGACTTGTCTTACATGGGGAGTGTAAGATAGAGTTTTCTAGCACCGGTGTAAACGGTAGATAATCCTGTCTGGTATGCAAGAAAATTCGCGTGCTTTAAAATGACGTCATTGCTGCGCGCCTTTTATTAATGAATTGCGTTCTTAGGATGACGTCACTTAACCGTTATGAATGAAGTTTTACGTTCATACGCTAGTATAAGAAAAAAATACGTAATGAGAGTATCAGTTTTCGTAATTTCTGTTCTGAAAATAATTGATATGTAATATGCATGAAAAAGAATCAAACACCGGCTGTCGGTACAGACGGAAATATCTAGCTCTCGCGGAAACTCGGCAGAACCTCGTTACCACCGTAAACAGTCACCCTCGAGCTAGATATTCCGGTCTGTACCGGCAGCCAGTGTAAGAGTCTTTTATTGTTAACTAAGCTTACCTTACAAATTATATTTTGTGGCAGAAAAATCAATTTATAGTCTATTTTTATCGCCTATTGTTTGAAATCTGTTCGTTTTAAGTAAAATTTAAAAATTACTTGCTAATTCATATATATTTTCTTTTCATTTGTGATCTTCTTCGTTGTCATACTTAATAATTCTAATTATAATGGAATGTTGCAAACGTTAAGTCCATGCTTATAAATTCATACACGATTTTTTTTCAAATGTCACGGAGTTCTTGTGATCACTCTGAAGATGTCCTAGAGTTCTTATGATAATAACTTTTGTTACCGCCAGTGCGTTTCATGTGCTAAGTTATGACACGTTTTAGCGTATTTTATTAGCCAATAAGTGTTTACTAGTAAATCGTTATGAAGCGTAGTACACTTATCATTTGCACAAAAATATGGTTACATGATATTGGTTTTGTGTGTATCTCAGTTCAAGAGATATTTTTTCTTACCTCCGTTTCTTGCGCTTGTTTTATTTTATAGAATTTTTTAGCGAACGCAGATTTTGTAAACAAGAAAAAGGTTTTATGTAGAACATAAACTTGCGGGATATAATTCTTCATTTATGTTCAATGTTTATGAGTCTACAAAATCTGAGTCAAGGAAAATTCTAAAAAAAATGAAAAAACAAACGCAAGAAATGGAGGTAAGAAAATATGATAAGAGTACAATGCTTCATAATGATTTACACACTTATTGATTGATACAATACGCTAAAACGTGCCTGAACCTAGCACAAGAAACACACTTGCATTAACAAAAGTTTTTATCATTAGAACTCTATAACATTTTCAGAGTGATCACAAGAACTCTAAGGCATTTGAAAAATCAGATATAAATTCATTAGCCTGGGCTTTACGTTTGCAACTTTCCATTATAATTAGGTAATTAAGTATGACAACGATGAAGATCACAAATGAAAGGGTCAACATGTACGAATGAGCAAGTAATTTGAAAATTCTAATCAAAACTACCAAATTCTAAACAGGAGGCGATGAAAAATGGACTAGTATGTTTTTTGTTTGCTTTATTTTGGGGGGAGGGGGTTTACAAATAATACAATTATAAGACAAGCTTAGTCATCAAAAATTCATTTTGTACCTCGAACTCTCTTTTTAATGTAGGAAATAACCATTTTAATGAGTGTTTCTTCGGTATATACAAAAGATTTTCGACGAATTCCGTGACGTTTTTCAGAAACTCCGTGACAGTTATAATACGAACTCCTGACACTTCATCCTTCGTGTAACAGTTCTTCCCCCGTACTTAGAATATAATATAAGTTGTTATCGTGTACCAGTCAATAGCACATTTTGTTAATGATGATAAACAACTTGAACGTAGCCTTTATCGAAGACTATACGCTCAGAATATGCTTATGTACTTAATTGGAAGCGAAAAATATTTTGATATTCGACAAATGTTCAGGTCATCATCTATATAACAGTATCATTACTTTTCATCAGGCAACAAGAGCAGTTGTTACACTGAGGTGCGCTGTTGTCCTCGGAGTAACGTCGTCCAGGAACACTTTCACATATCGCCTTGTCATCGTTGCCATACATTTCTCTATCTTTATCAGTTATATTGTAGCACGTGTGATCATAATCCCACACTACAACAACAGCAAAAATAAACATGAAAAAAAAACAAGAAAAAAAAAAACGTTAAAAAGAAATACATTGTTGCTGGTAATTATTCAGGGTTATATTTTGTAATAAAACAATCAAGATCCGATGGAAAATCACAACCAACATGTGAGACTTTGTTTCCAGATTCTAATAAGGAACTGACTAATGTTTTCAGATAGAGAGATATAAATAAATTTCAGATCATTCGCGCACTTCGTTTTTCCAGGATTATTATTCAAATTGTAAAATATGACCCAAAATGAAAAGCATTTAAACGCTTTTCACTCAAATCAGGCTAAGGAAAGCAGAAAAATACGATTTTCTATTTATTTCAAAGTATATTTCTTAACTATCGTTGCATATATTTCTGTTTAAAGTGTCCCAGCTCATTTATGTAATACATTCAAATGTTATGTTTCTAGGCTTTTAAACCTCAGTAGAGTCCCTTTAAATCGAAAGTGCTTAGTGTATTTTCTTCAAGCTTTTTATATTATACGAGTTATTTCCTACCGTTATGTGTATTATATAAATAAAGCCATACATATTATAGTGTTTTATTAATAAAGCCATGCTATAAAATAAAGTAATGCATTTACTAGAGTTTTATGAATACAGCCATTTAGTCACTTGTGTTTAATAAATATAGCCATGCAGTTACTAGTGTTTAAAGCCATGTAGTGACTACTGTTTTATTAATAATGTTCATGCAGTTATAGTTGTTATATGCATATAATGTTCATGCAGGTAGCGTTGTTTTATGCATAATGATCAAGCAGTTATCGTTGTTACATGAATAATGCTTATGCAAGAAGGGTTGTTATATGAACAATATTCATGCAGTTAGCGTTGTTGAATTAATATTGTTCATGCAGTTATAACTGTTATATGAATGATGTGCAAGCAAATTTTATCGTTGCTATATGAAAAATGTTTAAGAAGTTATCGTTGTTATATGAATAATATCAAAGCAGTTATCATTGTAACGTGAATAATGTTCAAGCAGTAATCTTTGTGTTATATTAATGATGCTCAATAAGTTAACGTTGTTATATGAATTATGTTCATGCCGTAAGTGTTCTTATATGAATAATGTTTATGCAGTTATCGTTGTGATGCGGATATGTTCATGCAGTTATAATTGTAATAATGCACGGATGGGCACTTCACATGCAAGTAATGGTCGGATGTCACCATGTGACATTTTCGGTATTGGTGAGAGTTAAAACCCAACAAGCAAACAAAAATATTTGACTTACCCTGTGGTACATTTTCATCACATGAAGGAATACGGCATGGGAAGTCTAGAATCACCCCTCGAAATCCACGTTTATCAGTGTAACACCAAGTGTAACCTAAATAGATACATGTATGGTCCTTATTGGTTTGTCCGAAAAGATTGATATGTTTATCTTTCTTGATAATACATGTATGATTTTATAACTTTGGAATGCACCTATAACGGACCCCTTGTATCCACGCTTGCATGATTGGGTTATTATTAATTTATACATGGATGAAGTTCCTCACCACTGTCCCTAATTATTGTCACCCCCAGATTGATATAATAGTCCTACCCTGTTGTTTATCCTGAGTTTAAAGATTTCAATATGAAATATTAATATAAGTTCTGGCAACCACAAAATGTTATATTGCTTTAAAACAAATTTAAAACTTTTGTTAACACAATGTTCCGCGATGGTAAATGTGTGAATATACCTGTATCGAAAAAAAATCATCACAAAATTATATGATCTCTTGAATTGTGTCTATTTTGCTTGGTATACATACAATAGTTTATTTCAAACCTTACAAAATATAACATAAGCATCAAATCTTATCAATTTAGCATCTTTTTCAATTCCTAAGTCCTAAGAATCCTTATCAAACCCATATGACTCTCATCCATATCGGCTTGTATTCAATTCAATAGTCCAAAAGGTTCATATCCAAACCATATCACACTCAATATAGCCTCTTATTCATTTAAGAGTCCAAAATGTATTCAAAATCCTAATTTTAATTGCAGGTACAAAGTTCTGGCAAAATATACGAAAAAGGTGGTGTAAAATATAGAAGTAATTAACATGGTTCAAAACAAAACTAGCTTTATTTGACTCGTACAAATCTGCAAAAGAAATGAATCATACGAGGCTACCACCTCCTCGGATATAGGTGTGACAGCTGTGTTCTCGTCAAGTAGGATTCAGTATTGTATCCAGCAATGTAAAATTAACTCATGACATATAGTTTTATGCTTAAAATTTCATTTTATTACCTCTTAAGTCGGGATCACGGCAATAGTTACTTGCATTAACCAGAGATTTTTCTGGAAAGTTATCCGGTTCCGGTACTTTCTGAAGGTATCCACCCCAATATCTACAAGTCTGTCCGTCATTGGTAGTACTCCATTGTCCGTCATACTCATGCGAATCGCCATTTCTGCAACCTAGAGTAAAGAAACTCCCATCATCAATCTGATTTCGTCACAAACATATGCATCAAATATGAGATATAGCTTCGTGACTTTCCACAAGACAAATTTTACTTTTCGTACCAATGATATATCTTTTGGCAACTAATAATTCTTTAGCTTCTTAATTTTCCTTAACAAAATTTACCATAGCTTTGTAACTCTTTGCAACAAACATTTTTTTCATAGCGTATGACTTTTTGTTATTGTTATGGTTTCGTGACTTTCCGCAACAAAGATTCCCCTAAACGTAGCAAAGATTTTTTATAGTTTCGTCACTCTCCGCTTGACATAAATATTCGCTACCATATTTTCATAGTATTTTCAGAGTGTATATCCATTTGTTACCATTGGTAGGGTTACTTACCGTTAGCAAAGGGTGTCATGACATAACTAGATTGAATCACAAGAAAATAAGAGAAATTGTAAATTCGTGAATTTAAAGGTAATATAAAATATTATATTTACTGTTCACATTTAACTCCAGCTGCAAAAATGGTGTAGTTGTAAAAGTGTTTTACAAAAATATTTTTTATAAAGAAACAAACTTATTGTTTTGATTTAACTGATGAATTACAATACAAAATACAAAAATAACCTGATCAAAATAAAGATTAATTTTAAGATCGGTATCTGGATCAACTGATTATTCACTGTACCGAGCAAAGTATAACGAATATATATAATAAAGTTTTCTTTGGTCTATCTGCCGTTTGATTAGATATATGTGATTGTTAAATGATCAAATATCAAGAACAATCAAGTTAGATTAATAACAATGGTTTTCCCAAATAAAGTCTAAAATACCTACTTAAGTGAGCAAGTATACAATAATTTCACAGCCTAATAAAACACTAATTTAACCAATATAGATATCAAGCCGCAACCCGATAATTCCCTATAGTCCAGCAACTACCTCCCTATCTATGAAGCGATATGCTTCTATTAGATATGAAGATAAGCTGCTGGTAGGGATTTATAACAAAGTTCCAGCTAGAATATATATATATAATATTTATATTATTTTATATATGTCTGGATTTTTGATAATTATACGTTACGAATTCCCTGATAGCGAGGCTTTAAGAAAATGTGACGGTCTATAAGTACCCAGAGTAAAATGCAATTTCACAAACTTTAATACAACGACACTTTATCCATGAAGCAAGGCTTCAGTTGGAAATATTTTCTTTAGCCAATTATTCTTTTATACCTAAGAAGCTAGGTTTTAATTAGATATACCTCTATGATATCAAATTTGCGTTTATTGAAAATACGTATACCAAACGTATATTGAGTGTACCGTAAACTGAAATATATTGTCGCAATATAACCAAATAACATTATAGTTAAATAACACTTAAATCATTTCAGTAAACGATAATTTTTATTCAAATCTAGCTTATTATTTTCAAACGTTACACTACTCACGCCACCATTTTACACGCGCCCCCAATGAACTTTCATTTTTTAAGCCACCGCTAACAATTAGATTTAACATGTTTACTCTTCGAGTCTCCTTAATCTTTATATTCCCTGACTATGTATTTTTGTACAATGCTGTCTTATATAAGATTTCTTTTTAAATTTTATTCTACAAAAATGACAAATCACGCGGTTACAACCTATCGGACCTCTAGGATTTATTTTCATCTTTTTTACCATTGGTTGTTAACTGATTATTTGGAACATCTATGACAATATTTCTTGCTGTACAAACATTGTAAATGTCTCTGGAAAACCTTTAGAAATAAAAGGTAGGACACATTTAGATGTTAAATTGAATGATGAGATTTCGACAAATCATTTTAAAGTTTCTGACATAGAGGGAGATGCAATATTAGGATTAGAATTTGTGACATAAAACGGTTCCAAATTTACTGGAAACTGACATCTATCTATAAAACTTGAAGAAATCATTGAAATTGTTGCACCAGTATCAATTAAACAATAAGCATTGATGCCATTTATTGTAGCTTCAACAAATACGAATTAGACAAATTTTCATAATCTTTCTCTAACACATTAATTTTTCGTTTTGATTTCCTAATGAATTTTCGACAATCGAATTTATTATGACCTTCCTGACCACATTAATAACATTTCAAATATTTTGTATATGATCCATTTGTAAATGTTCTTGGAAACATGCTATTGTTATGATTTTGCTTGGAAGTATTTTGGTTTCTTTTATCAAAAGTTTGAAAATAATTTTTGCGTTGAAACATTTATAACATACTCTTAAGTCTTAAAAAATAGTCTCATCTTTGTTAAGTGTGAAATTATATTTTGATAATTTTCACTGTGAAATTATCAAATGTAATTTTCACGTATATATCAGTAATCCACTGCAAAGCATAAAATAAAACCAATTAACATTATAGTTAAATATCACTAAAATCATTGCAGTAAAAGATAACTTTTATTCAAAACTAGCTTACTAATTTCAAACGTTACATTTTCATGAAAGTTCCGAAACATGCTTTTACGTGTACACTGTTATTAAGATTATATCAAACTTCAAATCTTTAAACATCAAAATTTGAGAACTTGACATTTTGAATTTGATTTTGATCCTGATCCATCCTCAAAGTTTAGTGGTAAGGGGGACTCTTCGGGGGGGGGGGCGTTTGTTAAGCATCGGTGGGCATGCATTTGTAAATGCTGGTAAATGTTTAACTGGACATATGCTCATTTTAAAGATGGTTAAATAAATGAGACTTACCTCTCCGCTCACAACATAAAGGAATATTGCAGTGTTTGCGAGCTAATTCAGAACGTAGAGGTCTATATATTTGGCCCATGCAGAAATACTCTTCACTGAAGAAGTCGCATTCGCCATTTTCTGGAACGTACCGGCATCGTAAGAAATCGGAATCAATACGCGCCTGTGAAGAGAGGTGATGTTATTATCATCTTAACGATTTGTTAAAGATTTAGTAATAGAAAGAGCATCGAAACACAAGGTTGATTTCTACGAGAGGGCGTAACCGAGTGTTTTGATGTTCTTTTTCTTTTGTATCATAGACAAAAATAAAAACGTTCCCTGTCTTCCAGAGAAAAGTAACTATTGTACGAGCATCTGATTTTTGTATCACAGTTTGGAGACTTTACTTCTGAAAACATGTTATAGTTTAATCGTATACCAATACATGCACAGTGCGTTCACTGGATTGCAGGTATTTGTTACTCGTACTCACTGTCTGTCTAATGAATGTTCGTTGATTGGCTCTTTATTCTAAGGTTTACTTATTGGGTCAACAGGGACCGAAACAACGAAAAAGACTTTAAGACAGATGCTCGTAGATTGATAACTTTATTGGACGACTGGGAACGTATGATAAAATCTGAATGATAATTCCGAATCGTTTAGAATGGAAACTGAAACACCAACTAAGTTCTAAATCAAAACTCAACTATTAATGATAAAATAGTTTAATCTCGTTTTAAACACCCTGTACCTATACAGAGTACCATAATAATGCGTAAAAATAGAAATGCGCGAAGACATAATAAATATATAGATGATTTTGAACAACTGTAATTATTAAACAAGTTGCTTATACTTATGTTATGCGGACCTCTGATAAAAATCTTACTCAAAATTCATATTATTTATCACAAACCAGAAAATAAGACCGTTTGAAGTGAAAAGAAACATTTTTCATCGCCGCGCCTATAGTATAGCGCTAACATTTAGCACATAAGCTGCACTTTATAAAGTCCATAAACACAGAAAAAGAACCTAGCTACATTTCATTAATTAAATGTGTTCTATATCAACTCTCGTTCTTATTTTAGTATCAAGACAACCAAAATGAGTTTGATACAATTCTGCTACCTAATTGTGGCAAAATCGGAAGTACTATATTTGTTTGCTTGTGAAACTTTCGTAAGTGCAATATTTCTCTCTGCTTGAGAAAGTTTTGGAAGTACAATATCTGTTTTCATGAGAAACTTTCGAAAGAACAATTTCTGTTTGCTTGAGAAAATTTGGGTCATCCGAATGAGGGTGTTCAAATATGAATGCAACTGTGTCAGTTTTCAGGAGTGCTTAAAAAATAGTTCCAAAGTAATTATCTCAATTCCAATACCATGTGATATACAAAGTTTAGTATTATAATCTATTTTTTCATTTATTGCGTTTTCATAATCTTTTCGCTTTATACTGTTCAGACACTGAAAAATAGCCGAACCGAGATTTTTTCGTGTTTGGTATTTTCTTCCAGCAAAGTGTTTTATGGGCCTCGGAAATAGGAAACAGTCACAAGGGGCAAGATCTGGCGAATGGGGAGGGCGAAGTAGCTCGACAACATTTGCCTGTTTCAGATATTCACTTTGTGTGACGAAGCATTGTCATGCAACAACTTGACACCACGGAGACCTGTTGCTGGTCGACGGTTTTTGAAATATTTCTTTAATTTATGTAGAACCTTAACATTTACAGATTTAGTCATTGGTACGGCAATTTGAATAGCAGGATCTTGATTGGTCAAGAAAATTACAAGCATGTTTTTTGGCGCTAATGGTGCGTTTTGTATACAAAGTCTTTGACTGCCAATATTTTGTTATGTATCTTTCGCTTGGGTTCATAAAAGTGAGCCTACGTCTCATCGCCAGTGATAATATTTGCAGAAGATCGATTGATGTATTTAGGAAACTGTTTCAACAATTGTTTGGAGATTCTTACAAGAGCTTTAAGTGCCAGTCCGAATTTAATGATATATTCTGCATTTTTTTACTGGAGTTTTCATACATTCAAATTAAATCATTACTTTTTTGTAAGGCCAAGATTATACCATATTTCATTGTGTTCCAGATAGCAACTATTGATTATTTCAAGCTATCACATAAATCGCGGCGCAGGAGTGTAATAAAGCCATTTAATAAAAACGATATTACACTAGTGTAATAACACTTTGACGTGATGTCATTTGCGCTCGTATATAGAAACATAGCGTTAAAGCGCGCTAATGATACGGTTACGCTATAGGCGTGTCATTGAAGGATTACTCATTTTTAGAGTTTACTGTTCTTATTTTGTATAAATAGAATATTATATTCGTGTAGATTCAATACAAAAATTATTGAACTCGTTGAATAAACAATATTATGCTCGCTAGAGGCATAATATGTTTTTATTCAACTCGTTCAATAAATTTAGTATTAAACTACACTCATTCAATATCCTCTATTTTTTCCACTGTGACGTAGAGCATACACGAGCTAATTTCATTTGCATTTATTTAAGTGTTTGCAATAATAGATTGTTTGCTGTTAAGTCGACTGAAACAAATTTTACATCTTTATAAAATGCAGCTTTTGATTTTAAAGTGCAAGCCGTGCATTACCATTTTTACGGAGTCGCAGAAGAGGAAAAGGTTTATAAATATTGATAGATTTAATGAACATGAAAATACATAATAAATGTTACAACCAGATGGTAGCCAGGGCTCGAACACTCCGGAATGCTGCAATACTCTACACTTACGCTTGGGTTTGTTGTGTAGCAAAATAATTTACCTGGAATGTTAGGGAAAAAATAACATGAAAATAAATAAAAGTAATAAAACATCATTATAAGGGAAAATTCTAAATTTTACTCAAATTTAGTATATGTATTTTAAACAACAACAGGAACAACATCACTCAAAACGACAATGGTACCAGATGATCTATAATAATAATAATGATAATTTTATTCAACGAGTTCAATACATAGATTAAAAACTAGTACTCTATTCATCACATATTTGAAATAAGAAAGGTAAACTGTTTCAAAAGTCATCATTAGCGAGCTTTAACGCTATATTTATACTCGTATATAGCGCAAATGACGCCACGTCTAAGTGTTATTGCTCCACGCCCTTTAATTACACTGCTGCGCTGTGGCTTATGTGATAAAGACAAATAAACAGATGCTGCCGATGATGATGTTGAGGATTATTTTATGATTTTACAGTAAAAAAAGATTAGGGAAAATATTAAATACTAGTATTAAAACCGATCATTTTAGCAACATTATAAAAAACAAACAAGGAGAAATACAAGAAATACACATAGATCTAGTAATAAGAAGGTAATACTAACCATTTCCATAAGGATCCCTGCAATAATTACCGGCGTCAGAAACGGAGGCATCATCGGGGAACATTGAGGGGTCATTTCGGTCATGTTGATGAGGTTTATTACTATCCCAACGTTGACAGAGGGTGCCGAACAACGAACGGTTCATTGTACCATTGTAGTGTTTACGGTCTTTTAGATCTCTCTTCTCCCAACAGGTTTCTTAAAATATACGACGAAGTAATTTTTTAGAGTCAACAGGTAAATGAACGAAGGTATTTATCAAGGTATTAGGGAAAATCTTTTCAGAAAATGTACAAGCTATATATCTCCCAGAAATTTGGCAGTACAAGCCATTCCAGGCATTACAATGGCCCACTTTCTACCTCAAGTTACCGTTGTGAAACACACGAGTGCAACTTGAAAATACTCTTTGCACACAAAATGAGTTTTGTTAATCAATGTCCTTTTAAATATGCACGTGTATAGTCTATACCCGTATTAAAGATATATCTTATAAACTGACTGGTGTTCTTATTTTTCCCCATTGTCTAAACAAAAAAAAAGAAGAAGAAAAAACAACTAAAGCTCTATTTTTAACATGTGATTTTGCTATTTCTTTACTCTCTTTTAACATTAATCAACCGCTGCGCATAGTTAATGTCTGTCATTATTATGCCATTGATTATTCCTTTTATCAAGCTTGAATAACATCAAATTAATTAAGGATATTTTACAAGCTTATATAATCAATCTGTCATATTGTAAGTCTTGTATAAACAGTGTTACTTTTCTTATAATTTCTCTAGAAGATAAATATTTGAGAGAAAAGGTAATAAAAAATTATTTCTTGCATTATCGGTTAATTCCCAATCGTCATATGTGTTTTTTTGTTTGTTTTGTTTATGTTTTAATTTAGTAAATTCATTGTCATAGTTCAGTTTATTCATTAAGTCACCGTTTTGACTGAACGTTATATATCTAGCGTTTTTCATTAACTTGAAAGTCAGTACAGGAAACGTACACGTAATCTCTAAATTACATTTCTTCCAAACTTGGAAAGCTATAAAAAACGCTATGAATGAATGTATTATATAATATTTGAAAAACAAACGTATGAAAATAAGATAAATTAACTAATAATTTAAACTCACCTGCACCCAAGACTACGCCTAACTGATATATCGCTAAGAAAAGAGTTAACGGCCTTATCGCCATTATTTTATCTGCAAATTACACATCGCAAAGATAAGAACCGTGGAACAAATACCTTATATATCATGTCATTACATAAAAAATTATCAATTTTCATTGGCTGTTGCCCAGCTACAAAAACTCCCGTAATAAGGAAAAAACAAATTTTATACGATGTAATACAAAGTGTACTGTTTTTCATAATTTCAGACAAAAAATAAAAAATAATTGGTAGAAACAAAATACCTGTTTCAATTTCATTATGCTAGATTTTTGCTTGTTTTGTTGCGTTTTAAATAAAAAGTCATTTGGCGGCTTTCGAAAGTTTAAAGGTGGATAAGGATCTCAGGTGCTCCTTCGTAATTAGTTCAGGGATGGGCGTACATCTGAGCAACCGTAAGTTAGTTTTATAGTACAAGTTTTGATACTTAGAAAAAGTATATTTCTGTAGAAGAACATTGATTGAATGTATCCTTTAAAAAAACAAAACAAAAAAAACTTCATTTGAAGCCCAATTTTGAAAGGCTTTATTCAGTATACAAAATAGGTACAAACACCTTAATTAGATACAAATGAGGTATATACATTTCTATTCCTTCTTTCTTCTTTCTTCTAGGTAACGCTTTCAACTCAAAATTGGTAAAAATAGACCTATTTTTCCTCACAAAATTTATATACTTTTCACCACATTTGAAATTTGCATTTTTGATCGCCAGAAAATATTACCTAAAAGGGTAGCATGTGTAATGTGTCATTTTGAATGATACATAAAATAAAAGTGTTTTATTATTTCATGTGAATTCAGAAGGACACTTCTGGTAAGAATTTATATTTATCAAATTTCCCTTGTCAATATTAAACCGTTCTAAAGAAATCATTTTTTATAATAATTTTTTGTTGATAATTATTTTGCAACAATTCCTCTTTTTAGTAGCATGATTTTTTCCCTGTTTTTTTTTTAAATTGTACACTTGGTTCGAACAGTTATCAGAATCAACCACTAACAGATGTTTTTCTGTTTCGCTCTTGCCAATTATATATTCGGCAATGAAGCGTAATTTTAATGCTCACAATTCTTGGAGATATTTCATAATAAAATAAATAATTAAGTACACTTAGATCTACTTCTTAGCTTTTTAAAGTAACTGGTTAACTAAAGTACAGCCATCCGTAAAAGCTGCAATATTGGAATGACTTTGTCAACAATTATATAGTTACGTTTTTTTATTTCCAAATTTCTAACGTTTTATGTTGTTGTTTTTTTTTTTTGTCGTCATCTTTGAGCTACACAAAGTTAAATGTAACAGATACAAGTTCAAATTCGTATTTTTGTTAAAAAAGATTATACGAGGTCTTCACTGTTAACTTTATACACATCATTATATAAACTGTCTTTTACGATAAACTGATTTGTTAATTAACCGTGATACCGTGTTGATTTTCCGTGTTAAGGTGCTACCAACAAAGATGGCGAAACAATTATCAACAGAGAGGATGTGCATGCTGCCATTTTAAATCAGATGTATAAGAACGGTAAACTGCACGTCTCGGTACGCTGATTTTGGGTTTACTGGTAAGTCACAATGGACAATGTCTGGTGAATAAAGAAGGGTGCAGTAGCAGTTACAATTTCTTTTGTCAAAAAGTCTAATACTGGCTGACTTATGAGCTGAGGCATTTTCGTATAGAAGTCGAAAATGTTTTGATAGTATTATAACGTTCTTCAATACTACATCTGTAAAGTGCTTTCCACTGACACATTTGCCTTTTTCACTGGAATTAAAATTGCAACACCTACACTAGAAAATGCCACACAATACATGGTAGCTCACTTTTATAAATTGTCAAATTTTTCTCAGTGGTTCAAACTTATGCACCAGTTGCTATATTTGCACATTTCATTTAATTATATTTTGAAAATGTTTTGAGCAACTGATTTGCTATTTAAGCTCGATCGTCATTAAAAAATGAAGCACCCACCTTAAGATTAATATTCTTAAGAATGCATAGAGCATTTGATACTGAAGATTGAAAAACGTATATCTTGCATTGCTGTCAACAATTTCTTTTACATTTGTTATACTTTGGCACCTGATCCTGATTCGGGTGCATTTCAAAACAAGAATCATATTTCTTTTTCCTACTGAAACCTGTGTCAAAACACTAATTAGAGGTTTTGCAAATATCAGATATTTCAGTAAATATCTGCTTCAAATGACAACCAATCATAGAACGAAATTTTATATAAACCCATATGTCTTCTTGTAAACGCTTATATCAACAATTTTACTATAGCACTCAACGAGTTTTTCTATTCGCATGGCATTTCTCTATTCTTCAGTAAGATCTTTAGCTACATGTATACATCATTGTGAAGGTATTCACCTGCTCTATTTACATGGGTATGTACATTCGTTAAAATATTGAAGGAGGCAAAACAAAACAAAAGAGATCTAACATTGTATATATGGTCTTATTTAACAAATGCCTTACGAAATCAGAGGTTATAACTCTGTATATAAACAAAGGCGTCTGATGCAAGTAAAGTTTCTGATTGGAAAATTCTTTTCAAAAAATTAACAAATTTAGTAGAATAGTACTTCTTTTGCAAAAAAAAGCAATACCTCATTTAGAGACAAAAAATATACAACACGATCTTGAATTTTTGTGTGTGTGTGTTTGATTTTATTTTTACTTTTTTGTAAATGTATTTGTTTCTTAATGTCTTCGACATTCTATACTCGAATAGAAATCGGACAGTAATTCCAATTAGGTTTAATATCGTCACGATTTCATTTACATCAATATCACATATCATTTAGAACCCGATATTTTATGTTTGCCGACAATTAGCTCTATAAAAGCACATCTGTAAAAGATCAGAATTATAAAAAAAACTTGGTGTTTAGGAAGGAGCGTAACTGAAAAAATTATATAGAATATAGGAATTGTATTAAAGAAAATAATTCGTTTGAAATTAATTACGTTTTTTCTTCTTTTTTTTTCATTTTATTTCATAGTCAAACCAAACCTTGTATATCCTACGGAAGCACAGAGGGGACATTCAGATATGTTTGCCTTGCAACAAGATTGCATATTGTTTTGTTTTTTTTCTGAGTTATATCTCGTGGTCACGGGATAGGATAAGAAACAATTGGAATGGCCTCACAAAATGTAACTAAGAAACCAACAACAAAACATAATGCTTCCTCGTGGCCACGAGATATAACTCAGGGGGAAAAACTTAAAACAAAGTGCTACCTCGTTCCCACGAGATACAACTAAGAAAGGAAAAAAACAAAACAAACAAACAATCCACATCTCGTAGCCAAGAGATATTACATAAAACAAAACAACAACAAAATTTGCATTGTTGTTCCTGTAGTAAGCCGACCAAATAAATGAATGTGGCACGTTTTTATGGTCTCAGCGATTTCTGAGGCAACGCTGACTACCTCATAAACAGTTCCAGAATTCTTCTATACTGTACTTAATGTCCAAGGTATACCGGAAATCAAAACGATAAAGTTGTATAAGCATTACAGTAATTATCAATAAATAATTTTATTCTGTGTACTAAATGTATTACTCGTTGCGACCATTAAATGGCACAATTTTGACGTTACTTTTGTACAGTACCGCGCAGATATATCTATTTTTCCTTGTGAAAAAAAAACATCTTAATGATTAAGAACGCAATTAATTATACAAATTCGTGACTTAATTAAGGACTCCAGAAATTCAAGGTGCGGTACACTGAGCAACAATTTAATAAACCTAATATATTTCTAGAGTACATAAGTGTTGAATACGACACTGGTGAAGTCATACGATCACACTGCCGATCGTACGATGTTTTATCTTCTAGGACAGACAGTTACAGAGACTGTTTAATTGACGAGATCGGACTCGCTGGCCGCATTGTGCTGAGGGCGTGCACAGAGTGCTTAATTAACACTGGGCGCTAGAGTCCGAGTCTCCTCAAAGCTGAGTAATCGGTATATAGCGTTTGACACCTGCAATAATTACGTTAAGACGTTAATGTACAACGTATAAAGTTAATTAACAACAGATGATTTCCTTCCTCGTTGAGCTTTAATATTATATGACTTTTGTAGGACTGATAAATTTTATCGGCCAGTTACCTCGATTGATATTTTACAAAACGCGCAATACCAACAATTTTCTGTATTCTGTAGCAAATAGCGTTATGAATTCTAATCAACTTAAAATCGACCCAGTTAAAAATTAAAACAATTATACATGAGTAATAGATATCATATTTATTATTGCTAATCTTTTCAATGACTTCAAAGTTATCATTTAAAGCGCATGTATACTTAAAATAAATAAAACAAGTTGTTAAAAGGTACTCCACTGAGGTTTATGACATTTTCGTACTAGACTGCAAATATTTTTTACCATAGATTAGGTCTTGGTCAAGTTCATTTATTTCCTATCATTCGTTCACTCCAATTTTCCAGAATGATAATTTCTGTTGTGCAAAATAACCCAAAATTTAAAAGCTTCTAAATCAAATCGGGCTAATAATCACAAAAATGAGTCAAGACAAGTCAGTATTTAATTTTCATTTCACAAAACGCACAGTACCATAAAAATGATTTTCAAACTTATTCTGCGTATACTTCTTCCTTGTCTTTTGTATGTTTTTCATTGTAGTCTGTAAAAGTTGACTTTAGTGGAGTCCTTTATTTCTCGCTTTGTAAAAAACGAAAGTTGCTTTGGTATTTTTCACTACGTAGAAAGTACTACAATCTGCGGAAATCATTTAAGTGCGCAACACTAATTTTAAGAGTTCAAGGAAGTAAAAGAAAGTCATATGACATAAACATTACATGTTTAAAATGATGTAATGGTGCTTATAGGAACAAGAAAATATTCTTATTCATCATTTACTTAATTAAATATTAATTTACAAAACAAGAACAAAACAGTTGGAATAATAGGAGTTGCTCTATATGGTAAATATGTGAGTATATGTGAGAATATGTGAATATTAATGTGGCAGGTGTAGATGATATTATAGCTGTATTTACATTTGAAATCACTCTATAAACTTAAAGTGAATTGATCTATACTGGAAGGCCTGTATAAAAAGGTTGGTAGTATTTAGTGTTACGATACTGAATCTACGTATTTGAATTCTTTATATATGATCAGGTGAGAAAAGACATATCTATATAAAGCAAATAATAATGTATTCTAAAACAAAATTTAATTAATCATCATATAAATTTGCGTACTAAATCACTTACAGTCACTGCTCTATTGGCCTTTATTTTTCAAGAGATGTTTTATAAGAATATCCAAACGATACAATAGTTTTGCTTATATCAATGTTTAAAACAGTTTCTAAAGACGCCGTATTGATTCGTTTGCACGAATAACCAGCGGTTGACTGGGTTTTTACACCCTGCTGTTCTAGGGCAAATTCTTTTGGGCAATATTTGATACCCTTCTATGCATTATTTTGACTCAAGTGAGGCCCTTGATGGGGATCATATGGGGCACCTGATTGAGCTAACGAGCTAAATGAAAAGCGACCTCCCATGACAAAATCCAAAGTCCCCATTGAAATTCGATCCCAGTGCGGTAAGTGCGAGTGATATTTGTAATATATACATATAATTATGTCATAATACATTACACGTACTTGTTTCTAATATCCTATAATCGTTCATCACCTCGTCATCTTAATTTTAAGGTTGAACATTTCTTAAGAACAAAGAAAAAAATATGTTTTAGCACTGTTATGATTCTATCATTATATGACTGAAATAGCATCATTATAGCCCATATTCGAAGGTAATTAATGAAGGATGTTCCTGTAAAATTGTTAGTATTTAGAGATTAACTCCGCCTACTTAATTATACACTTAATAAATCTTATAAGTGTGCACCTTTTATGTCCTTATAACTTTTTTGTTCATCAATATTTCTTTACAAAATTTTGGGTTCTGACTATTGGCTGCATTTCCACACTTTTCTCGTGCTCAAACTTGTCAAATTTAATTATGCGGCGCGTTCAACCGTGAACGTACAAAATTCATACAATGCACGAAAAAATTGAATGAATGCGTGAAAGATAATTGCACATGATATTATCGAATACAACAGAGATCCACATATCAGAAAAACATAACAGATGGGTACATTATCTATTCAACAGCGTGACATAGCCCTAGGATTGGTCTACGCTGGAGTACACCAATCAAAGACTGGTAAAAAATAATTTGTTTACTAGTATATAATTATTTAAACTCCATTGCATTGTAAATGCTGAAAATCATTTAAATTCAGTTCCTTCCAAAGACGAACGTAATTGCATATTTGTTTTTTACTTTTTACATGTTTATATCATTTCGAGGTTGCGCAACGCATGGTGGTCACCGCAATGTAATACCAAGGCTTAAGAAGGCTTATCTTCATAACAGAGTAACTGGCAGCGTTTATAAAATTCCTCGCCAACCACAAAATTATCTCCAACTGTATGTTACATTGATGCGACGACGCTCCAAGGCTGTAATGCACAGTCAGAGTGGCACACACGGTTTAAAACATCATTTTGCAACATCGACTTTCGACACACACTCACATTTTTAGAAATGTATCTTAAAATTTATCTTGAATGAAAAAAGAAAACAAATAAAAATAATAGCCCGTCTCTTTTCTGTATTTATTGAAATTTTCAGCATGATCGGGCAAATATTGATACACCTATGAGACCATTTATGCATGCACACTTATAAGATTTGTTAAGTGTATATGCATAGTCTGAGTCTTCTTTGATAGAATACACTTTAGATTCCACATGCCAGCAAGACTTCTGCTTAAATATTAGAATAGTCTTTGATACAGAACAATTGCGACTTGGATTAAAAGAAATAAATAGATTATGATATATATACTCATCTCTTTTTTTACAGAACAAAATAATACTATTATATATTGTATACATGATGGAGAAGATGTCAAAATGGTCTGCAATGTCTGTGTTATTGTCCAATGCTATGGACATTATGGGGTATAACACTGAAATGATCCGATGCAGGCAGGAAACGTACCGCACACTGGACAAAATTTCAAATATAAATAACAAAGATGGACCATGTACTCGATTCACTACAGGTGGTAAGGCGGAGGGGATTGCACGCTACTTTGAAAGTGATATCGACCATTTACACACGGTGAAACACGTTATTTGTACAGACAAACCTTTATATATTGACCACTCGAACATTCTAACGTTGTTTAAAGTAGAAAATGAGAACACCCCACCCGGGTATGTAAAGTTAAAGCTTTTAGAACACAATGGGAACTGCCTCAAGGAAGAAATTTCTGCTTCCTTATTCGAAAATTCCAGCGGCGAGAAATACATATCTAGCATAAAGTTTACAGAAAATATCAAGGAGTCTACCATATGGTTGCCGGGTTTCACTACGCAGGCGAAAAGTGGACCGTCTTCCCCGGTGAGCAACGGTTACTTATCAATAGACAGAGTTGTTTCCTTTAGATGCTTTCTTCCACGGGATCAGAATATATTGCGGAACAGATCAGAACTTTCGCGTTGCCGTGACGTGAACGATACGTCATTTGGTTTTGAATCTCAAGTGCACGCTGTCCCTGTGGGTAATAGCTACAGTGCAGACAAATATTTGGAATGGCGTCTAAGTTATACGGAAGCTGAGCTTAATCTCGTTCGCAATCTAAGCCATGCCGATTTAAAAGTTTATATTTTCCTCAAGCTTGTAGCGAGATCTATTTTTAAGCCAGTTTGTAATGAAATGACGTCATATCTTATGAAAAATGTGATTTTATGGACAAGTTCACGTTGTTGTCATAATTCAAAAAGGAGATCAAATATTTTAGACACACTGCAATGCTGCCTTGAGTTCCTAAGAAAATGCCTGGTTACAAATTATCTTCCAAGTTTTATGCTTCCACGGAGAAACCTATTTCGCGGTCGCGTTGGGTTGCACGAGAACAAAAAATTACAGTCAATATTAACAGATATGTTAAATTCTGGACCAGCCATGATATTTTGTTGCAATAAAGTTAAAATTGCAATTCATTCACTCATCAAAATACCAGAAATGTTTAAAGAATATAGTTTATATCGAAATGAAATCGAGAAAATGATTCTCGTGCTATGCACGTGCCGGGCACGCCTTAGAACACATGGTGTCACACAGGAGCAATACGACAAATTATTAATACGGGACCGGCTATACAGGACAACCAAATTAAAAATACTTGCTAAAATCGGACTCTATGACCCGTCTGCTGAAAATGAAGCAGAAGACGTGGAGAAAATTCTAAAGTCTACAAAGGGAGAATATTATGAAAGACTATCTCGAATGCTTTCATAAGGTTGTGGTGAGAATAATAAGGTTGTCCTTCGGAAGGATTGTTCACGACAAAAATACATGAAAATTGAAATGAAACCGCAAGACCAGAATTTAACAAAAATGACTTGGTTAGCTGGAAGTTTTTGGAAATTGTGTACTTGACAAATAACAGTCAATAAAGACATTTTGTGTTTTATTTCTGTTTTTAAAAAATAACAAAGCTTTAAGCATATTTCATATTATTATAATTGTGTTCTATCATATGTGCAAGGCATGTTGTTTGTTTCATTTTACGCCTTTTTCCAACAGTATTTCAGTCATGAATATAGGCGGGTAGTTTCCTACCCATCGTTCCTTGAGAAATATACCAGTACTAAACTACATTCCTCCGCGCTAAACTACCAAAGCATCTCCCGGGGATTGAACCCCTGCCTGACAACTTGTAACTGGATTAGAAGTCATCGACTCTTACCCCTCGGCCACGGAGGTGGTCGCAAAGCATGTAGAAAAAGGTCAAAAGTCAGTCCGGGTTATTGAATGAGAGGAACAACTTTGGTAATGCTCAGTACAAGTGCTGCAGGAAACTGTTTTACAGCAAAGCCAAAATAACCTGTGACATATATTCAAAATTATTTATTAGTTTGGTAACCAAAACATATATTGAAGAATAAATGGAGTATATCGTATGATTTGTCTGCATTTATAACGACATGAGAGTAAACTTGTTACATTCAGAGGCATAAGATAATGTTGACAAAACGACAGACTAGAATTGACTTGTTTTGTGTGAAATAAAAGCAGTCTAAAATGATTCTAAAATATCTTTTATAGCTTTATATAGAGTATTATATCTATTTTGTGATGCTGCAGGTGTTAAAAACGCATGATAGAAAAGCAGTTCCGTGAAAGAAAAGCAGTTCGTCTACGATTATGGAAGCAGTTTCATCATGATGGCTGACTTGATGGTTCACCAAGAAATAACATGGGTCAGCAGCATAATCAAAAGTTACATTCACCAGAAAAACAATTTGAAGATCACGTGGTTTTGCACAAGGGAATAGGAACTAAACCTGCCTTTTTGGGAAGATATTCTGTTGTTTTCCCCCCTCCGTGCATAGCCGCGAAGTAATTTGTTGTAATTGTGTTAATGCTCGTATTACAGGTGCCACATGTGTATGTGGCCGGGTGACTAAACGGCGAATCTGTTCAAAACACATGCAACATCACAAAATAGATAACACACTTTATATAGAACTGTTAAATTTATTTCAGAATCATTTTAAGTTAACACTTGTATTTTACTGCTATTACTCAAAGACGAATAAAGGCTTTTCTATTCTGTCATTTTGGCAGAACAATTAAATGTTTATTCAACTTTCGCCGATGCACGGGTGACAAGAAAATCTCTACTTATCAAATAGCGAGCTAAAAACAATAAGAAACAAAACAAAAACGGTTAACGTCACCATTAATGCCTGAAAAAATGAATTGAGTCGCGTCACGACAAAACCAACATAATGGGTTGGCGACCAGCATATGGATCCAGACCAGCGTGCGCATCCGCACAGTCTGTTCAGGATCCATGCTGTTCGCTATCAGTTTCTCTACTTGTAAAAGGGTTGGTAAGCGAACAGCATGGAAATGATCAGCTTGCGAAGGCTGGTCTGGATCCATGCTGGTCGCATACTCACTATGTTGTTTTTGTCGTGACACGGCTCGATTGCTTTTAAATAACCTGTGGACTGAAATTATATAACATTATGAAGAAAAAACATGCGAACTCAATTAAATTTGGATAAAATTGCACCAGTAGTTTATGAGGAGTAGTCCGGACAAACTTTTGCGTATCTGGCAACACACAGAAAAAAACACCTTTTTATCAAAGGGCCATAACTAGGCCAAAAATCATTCAACCGGAAAACCCGTGCAATTTGCGCAAGGACTTGAGCTACAGATCAATCCTGTAAAGTTTCATTGAAATTGCATAAGTGGTATAAGAGAAGTAGTCTGGACAAACTTTAAAAATAAAAATTATTATTAAAGGGCCATAACTCAAACAAAAATCATTGAACCGGAAAATGCTGACAATATGCACAACTAGACTTGGTACTGATCATTCCTGTAAGTTTGGATGAAATTGCACCAGTAGTTTATGAGGAATAGTCCGGACAAGCTTTTGTGTATCTGGCAACACACAGAAAAAGAAACCTTTTTATCAAAGGGCCATAACTCGGCCAAAAATCATTCAACCGGAAAACCCGTGCAATTTGCGTAAGGACTTGAGCTACAGATCAATCCTGTAAAGTTTCATTGAAATTGCATTAGTGGTATAAGAGAAGTAGTCCGGACAAACTTTAAAATTAAAAATTATTAAAGGGCCATAACTCTGACAAAAATCATTGAACCGGAAAATCCTGACAATATGCACAACTAGACTTGGTACTGATCATTCCTGTAAAGTTTGGATGAAATTGCACCAGTAGTTTATGAAGAGTAGTCCGGACAAGTTTTGTGACGGACGGATGGACAGACAGACAGACGGACAGACAGACGACGGAGAAGTGATCCCTATATGTCGCCACTACTCCGTAGAGGCGACAAAAAAACCGCGAAACCAACCTTCATGTTATTGCAATAAACCATAAATAATTATAAAAGAAAATGTTTAACAAGTCATGAAACTAACTAATTGTGACCCATTATATACAATATATGTACATAAGCTAGCCTATTTACATCCAAACAAAATGTTCTTTAAACACACCTCGATACAAAACAGTTTCGATTTATCAAAATAATTGGTACCTGTTACATACTAGTACATATCACATAAAACATAAAATCGCAGCAGTGTATTTCAACCTGCATGATCTCAGTAAATAATTTAGCACCCCCTCCTTCCCCATGGCGAACTATTTTGTAAAAAAGAACTACATAGTAACATACGTACATGTATATGTTCTTATGTTAAATATATGACTTCCATCAAGTTCAGTGAGTATAACGTGTTGAAAACATTGATTGATAGCATTAATGGGGATAAAAAAAAACTGTTGGGAGAATGTAATTTTCAGAATCATTCCGTTTTATTATTAGCTTTAGAATAATGGATCTTTTCGTGTCTTTTTAGGTTTGATTTTAACGAGAATGACTTCTCACACTTGAAACATTGATGGTCCCTGTCCCCGGTGTGGACAATCATATGACTTCGCAGTTCTCTATTTGAGAAAAATGTTTTATCACATACAGAGCAAGCCCAGCGTTTTTCTGACTGGGAATGTAAGCGCGAAATATGTTCTGTTAATCTCTGAATGTCCGACAGTTTTTTATTACAAATATCACATGCTAATTTCTCTCGCCCAGAATGCAAAACGTCCGTGTGTTTTTTAAGATCGTCCTTTGTTTTGAAATGGGTATAGCAAATTTCGCACGTGACAGGTCGGCTATTTGAATGTACAGTTTTGTGGCGTTTTAAATGGGAGCTGGAGATAAAACGCATGTCACATATGGAACACGAGTACCTTCTGTCGTCATTGTGGTACCTCATATGGATATTATAACTTGTATACTGCAGGAATGCTTTGTCACAAATCGGACAAACTCTTGGTCTTTCATTGGTATGAATCATTTTGTGTATTTTCAGATAAGAATTTCTTGCAAAAGTCTTGCCACAAGTGTCGCACGGAAATCTTTTGGGAACTTTTTTGTTGTTGCCAATCACCAGCTGCTGATTCTTGTTGTTAGACTTCTTATCTACATTTTTGGAGACCTTTGAGCTATTTGATTTTACACGTTTGCCAGTATCAAACGATTGATCCTTTATTTTGCCTTCGCTCATTTCGAAATATATTGCCTGTTCTAACTGATGCTTACACTCTTCAACCAGGATAAATTCTGTAATAAACAATGATAGAAATACATACATTAGTCACTAGATCATCTGTTTTACCCTTTCACTGCCAGAGGGTTATTGTTTTATTGATCACCTATTTGCCAGAGGGTTTTCTAAGAAATTACTATATTATTAATTAATATAATTATTATTATTTGTTATTAGTATTATAATAATTATATATGTTTCCAAATCTGTGAGTATAATAATAATTGTTGTCGATGGTATAATCTTCTTTATATTTATTATTATTTTCATTATTATCTTTATTAATTTATTATTATTACTATTTTTATTATAGAAACGGCTAAAGCCGTTCATATGGCAAATACGCCGAAAAGAACAGGGACGGCATAAGCCGTCCCTACGGCAGTGAAAGGGTTAATTAATACAAAATAACGCATGATTTTGTTTACGAAATATTCTTTACTGCTCAAGGTTGGAGTCGTAGCCGGACTATATTTGAATGCGGATAAAAATATTTCATAACTAAAAGGAATTAGCCACATAACAGGAATAAATTCCGAAGTATGTACATTTTTGCTTGTTTAGGAGAAGCAAGAAAATGACTGCATACATTGTGTTAAAAATGAAACAACCCTTTACAGAGATTTTTTACAGAAATACGCTCAACGCTCGTCTGGTATTGTGACGTTATGATTTGATGAGGTCATAGAGAAGGACACACGACGTTACGCGGCAAAATCAGTAAAAAAGGCTTAAAATCACTAAATAAGTATGACATAAATAGAAAAATTATTTGTTTTCAATGTAAGTTAAAATGTATCATATACTTTTTTATATACTTATGAATGTAATATTGAGAAATATTGATGAAATAAAATGCGTATTTTCATTGTCCGTATTTTCACTGGTGTCTTAATTGCCGGACTACTTTCTTCTAATTTCTGCCAGTACACAAAATTTCAGGGAAGTCTATCAAATAGTTATGTCAAAAAAATGTATATAATATATCTAATACATATTGTAGTATGAAAATTATAATTTTTCACTCGTGACAACCGCCACTTATGAAATCTCTATTTTCATACCTTCCTTTGTTACAAAATAGATAAGTGTTTATGCACGAGTTTTCCGTGCAGGGTAAAATCAATGTGTATTAAACAATAACGAGCAGATCTTGTCTAGTTTTGCTTGCCACGTGTTTCCGCACCCACATTCTGAAGCGGTTTTCGTTCTTAAATTGTGTCATACAATTAGTCAAGATTCTGTTGCATTTTTTTTTTCAAAATATACTATCATACCATTCACATTACTTGAATTGAAAACTAAATAATAAAACACTACCAACTTACTTTCAATTAAATCCCTTTATAACACGTATGCACTAATTTAATTATAGCTTAGATGACCGGAAGTGATTAAACAGTAAGATAACGAAAAATGTGAGAATATTAGTACAGAGATAAATAAATTTACATCCGGGAAACAATTTGTGTAATATTTGTGCAATATATTACATCTCTATTATGTTATGCACGCTTTTAGTGTCCGCCTTCGTAGGTCACGAGGACAAAATGTGTGGACATCAAAGTGAGATACACCTTATCTATTTATATACATGTACATACTGTTCCAGGGTGACAACTTGACAGCTGGCTAATAGTCACGTGACTTTACTGACAAATATAGAGAGTGCGTTTTAACAGTACATTGTATATGTAAGAGCAACTTCAAAATGTTTGACATCTAAATGATGTATCCATCTTTGTTGAATATGTCAAACACACAAGTTATCGGCGTGGGACCATTGCAAGCCCTACTCCCCAAGGTACCACCCCCAGGACCCACTTAATTACCCAAATATACTTCAACACATTCAAAATACATGTCAATACAAAATCAAACAATTCTATCAAAAAATATATATTACTGATACTATAAACTATGTACATATAGTCACATTTAGAAAAACCGGGATCGTTTTAGTTATATAGAGATCCTGATAATTGACCACTACCCTATCATATTCAGGACAGCCGGGATCCTTTTAAAAGCATGCCGTATATGCAAGGGGCAGGACGTGAAGTGGTTGCACACTTGGTTCAAGCGAGCGAATTGGTTGCAAACTTGACAAAATGGCGAACACGGTGTAATTTTTTGAAACGGGTGAACGAATTTTTGCCAGGCAAGTGGGTTTCTTTGTTATTTTGAAGTTCATAAGTATGTCTATTCCATAATGCAATATATACGCCACACTCGGTTAAAGGTTTCAGCATCCTAGATTCTGTTTTGACGAAGTTATTGAAGATATAAACTGATCATGTAGATATTTTGAAATTTGACATGTGACTGTTCTGGTCGGTTTTTCTCCTAATTTATTCGAATTTGTAAGTTTTAAACTGCTTTTAACAATAACAAAATATGTTTCTGTCAATGCTGTACAAGTTGTTTAGTTCGCAAATCCGAAGATAACGTTCAATACACAAAAATATCTTGTTCAGGCACATTTTGGTTGCAGACTTATACTTCAAGCATTTTTGGTTGCAAACTTTTGTGTCAATAATGTGGCATGCATATTTTTAGCGAGGAATAATAATCTTTTTTTTTAAATAATTAGCAATATTAAGGCAATATTATACCCGTTCATCTAATAAGAAATATATATACAAATTGTGCATGCGTGCAGATATATCCTAACACAGGGTCTTTCAAATAATATGCTAAATTGAAGTTCAGTTGTGTTTATCTTCATCATTTTTCTCCTCGATGTACTTCTTTTCTTTTTACAAAGTCTTAAGACTTTTTTTATAACTTGGCATGACTAACTGTAAAGGAAAAGAAAAAAATAGCAACAAACAGCTTTCATAATTGTTCGTTTTAGAGATTTGAAATAAATTTGATTATATAGTAGATAAAAACTATATTAACATTGACACAAGGGCATTATTCACATGTTTCTTTATTACTGACCAATCGAAACATCTCCCAAATTCCCTAACTCGAACAATGACTTTAAGTAGTTTTGTCACGTATCAGTCAATGTAAATAACCAATCGTTTATCAGTTATTTAGAATACCAATTGTTTGTTTGTTTCATTTTACGCCCTTTTCCAACAGTATTTCAGTCATATAGGCGGGTAGTTTCCTAACAATCGTTCCTGGAGAGTTACACCAGTACTAGACTACCTTCCTCCGCGCTAAACTACCAAAGCATCTCCCGGGGATCGAACCCACACCAGAGAGGTAACTGGATTAGAAGTCATCGACTCTAACCCCTCGAACACGGAGGCGGTTGAAAACCAATTGACATATGATATACATCAAATCCGAAATATTGTTAACAAGCATGTCATTTTAACTTTTGGTTTCTAAAAATATTTTAAGTACATTTACATACTTTATGTCTAAAGCAACTGCTGATCTTTACATACGAAACAATTAACATTTCTTGTGGTTTTGATAAACTTTAGAAATTTTGACGAGTAACATCGTATGTGTGCACATGTCCTTATGTTTATGATGAAAATAATTCACTTACAGTACTTTCACATACCTTTGTTTTGTATGTAGTTTTCATTTGCATTTTACATATGATGACATATTTTAGAATTGAAGTATCAAAATATATTTTTCTGTACAGTATGCTATTTTTGTTTGCAGGCTTTTACTGATGATTATAGTATTGAACTGAGAACCATGTTATTTGAAACATTAAGTGCATAATTGTTGTAAAAGAAGAAAGAATAAATGACATTTATAACAAAAACAAGTAACAGAACATAAATGTCAATAATTTCCATTGAAAATATAATTAAATGATTACATTTAATATGTACAAATATTTGCAGTACATATTTTACACATTTTTCAATGTTTGAAAATTGTTGTTTTAGCATAATTATATAAATATATAGTTTCACGCAAGTGTAGTATACAACCACAATTACAAAACATACAGGATCTTTAATAAAAATAACCTTCTACACTTCTTTTGCAAAGTTTTACTATGGATTTCAATAGAATAAGAATAAGTTTGCAACCAAAAATGCTTGAAGTATAAGTCTGCAACCAAATGTGCTTGATCAAGATATTTTTGTGTATTGAACGTTATCTTCGGATTTGCGAACTAAACCACTTGTACAGCATTGACAGAAACATATTTTGTTATTGTTAAAAGCAGTTTAAAACTAACAAATTCGAATAAATTAGGAGAAAAACCGACCAGAACAGTCACATGTCAAATTTCAAAATATCTACATGATCAGTTTATATCTTCAATAACTTCGTCAAAACAGAATCTAGGATGCTGAAACCTTTAACCGAGTGTGGCGTATATATTGCATTATGGAATAGACATACTAATGAACTTCAAAATAACAAAGAAACCCACTTGCCTGGCAAATATTCGTTCACCAGTTTCAAAAAATTACGCCGTGTTCGCCATTTTGTCAAGTTTGCAACCAATTCGCTCGCTTGAACCAAGTGTGCAACCACTTCACGTCCTGCCCCTTGATATGTCAAAAGGTTGTTTATCAGTTATGTTAAGAATATTTCAAGCCAGTGTAAAGTCTAGAAGCTGTTGTATATTTGACACCAAGGGTTTGGGACCCTTACAGATCACGTGACTAATGTATAAAGATTATAAAACCGCTACTGGTCAGGAATTTAACAAGGTGCGTCTATCATCATCATCATCATCATCATTATCATCATCATCATCATCATTATCATCATCATCGTCATTATAATCCCTGATAAATCAAGTTATTATAATAAAAAGAGTGAAGTCATATGAAGTGTTATATATTTTATTCTTAAGCCAAGGTTATCAATATACGTACGGGTAAATTCTACATTCATTTATAAAATCTCCTTATTGTCATGAATAGAACCATGGAGCTAAATATAGATTGAATATATATCTGTGATAGAACAGATGATAATATCTTTATATATGTATATATTTTGTATAACTGTGATCTATGTTGTTGGAAAAAATAAAAATAAGAAATGAATAAAAAATAATGATTCATTATATAGGCATTCCATGTACCATGTTGTTTTTTTTGCAGCAGCGAAAACAAGTTGAAATCAAAGAAGAGAAGGCGGTGAATTTGTTTGGGTCTCAGAATGTCAGAAAGGAGAAGGTTGTGAGATTATAAACCAATTTGTTTTTGTATAGTGCCACCAATGCTTTCCAGTGTTTTAACTGTAGTAAATTGGCTATAAGACTAATTGCAACACTGATATTCAATTCAATGTTTATTTGACTTAAACAACTTAAAAAAATGAGTTGCCTTAACTGGGATTTTAACTCCAGACCTCTCGATTCCTAAGCGAGCGTGCAAACCCCTCGGGCACGGTGAAGTTATATATTAACGGCCTGAAGAAAACCATGTTATTCTAAATTAGGGTTTGTAACTCTTATTATTTCGACGCTAAACCTGTTGTTTAACACAGATGTAAACAATCATGGAGCTAACTATAAGCATGTATATCTATAAAGAATAAAACAAATTAGAAATCTTCGACCATTCGGGAACTATTTTGCTTGAAAATTAATGCGCCTGTCATTTAACAATCTTTACGCAGTGATCTCCCCAATCTCCACACAGTGATCACCCCTTAATTCTTCGGCGTTAGTGTACATATAAAGGGAAGTGACCGCTTCAAAAAAGCGGACTACTTTCGGCATTTGCAATTCACAGCATCAGGGTCTGAAATTTCGCTACCATTATTTGTTTGGTCTGACGACCCAAACAAATAAAAACTGCCTTATCATGAATAACTGTAATGTAGCTAACGATTTATTTATTTATTTATTCCTATTACAAATCAAAGCACAGAAGGCGCTGAATTTGTTTGGGTCTCAGAATGTAAGAAAGGTACAGGTTGTGAGATTATATGTATAGTGCCACCAATGCTTTCCAGCGTTTTAATTGTAGTAAATTGGCTATAAGACTAATTGCAACGTTGATATTCAATCCAATATTTATTTTACTTAAACAATTTGAAAAAAAATGAGTTGCCTTTACTGGGATTTGAACTCCAAACCTCTCGCTTCCTAAGCGAGCGCGAAAACCCTTCAGCCACGGTGAATTTATATGTGAACGGCCTGAAGAAAACCGTATTATTCTAAATTAGGGCTTGTAACGACTTTAACTGTTGTTTAACACAGATGTAAATAATCCTGGAGCTTACTATAAGCATGTATATTTATAAAGAATCAAAGGGCTGCAAGTTCTCTGGTATTTTCTGATCTTTGCAATCTAATTCGTACTGTATATCTGTATGTATTTTCCTGTATACTAGTAAGTTTATTTTTATGTATTATAATTCATTTTGCAAGGCACCAGAGTTTGATACATACGGAATTTTGCATAACTAGAGTTGCATAAAAATATCATTTATGTTCATTTTTTACGACAGCTACACTTTATCCTTGCATATCATGGCTACTTCCTTAACAAAGACACTTAAAAAAGAATTAAAAAAAAAAAGTTTCCTCGACTGGGATTTGAACTCCTGACCTCTCACTCACTAAGCGAGCGCGTTACCCCTGCACCTCGGAGAATTATACAATGTCTGAATAACATCAAGTCATTCTAAATTTAGAACAAACAATGTCTGCATTTCGGGTTTGTAATCCTTATTAATTTCGAGGTATTTTGTTCAGGATATTAAAGCCTGTTGTTTAAAATTGAAGTAAATAATTTAGCGAAAATCTTCTATATATTCCACTACTCGGTTTGTGTAGTATTCGGTAATCGACATCGCTAAAAATAGTATTTTCATTGATAAAATCATATTCATCCGCGTAATTTGTGATTGTGCATTTATTGACAATATATAAGCCAACGCTATTTTTAATTTGTTGGATACTTGTAACAAAATAAAAATATTTCTTTCTTTTAAATCGCTAGTTTTAAGCTGTTTTGAGAACTACTTGTTGTTAGGTTTGTCGTAAACTTCTATGTCAGAGATTGAATACCCGCTTTGTATTTACTTATTTTCGATCAGAAAATACAATAAAACAATATTAGAAATCTTCGACCATTCGGGAATTATTTTGCTTGAAAATTAATGTGCCTGTCTTTGGCAATCTTTACGCAGTGATCTCCCCTGAATTTTTCGGCGTTAGTGTACATATAAAGTAACCGCTTCAAAGAACTGGACTACTTTCGGCATTTGCAATTCACAGCATTAGACTCTGAAATTTCGCTACCATTATTTGTTTGGTCTGACGACCCAAACAAATAAAAAGAAAACATTATGCCATTGCGATAAAACAGTTATAGTATATGCACATGTGCAGGAACTTGAAATTCTATCACTATTAACGATAATATGCAAAATATACCCCCTACATACTATAAAAAATTATTTAAAGTATATAGGGGGTATATTTGGATATTATCATAAATATTGGTTATTTGATGGAATTTCAAGTTTCTGTGCTATCATACACGGACTCGGGATTCCCCCACCCACCTAAAAATTATTATTTTGTCCTTCACGCGCCTTAATGTAACGCGCAAATGATGTCACGTCAAAATATATACGAGCATGCACGTGTAACACCATTGTAAGGAGTCGTAAAAGCGACAAGGTTACCTATGTGATAAAAATAACACTTTCAGGAACGTCAGCCAACGTCTTGACGATAGGTGTCCTTTCCGGGTAAAGATGCCGTTTTGTTAGATATCGTTTCGCATGCGTTCGAATGATCCGGAGCAAACCTTACTTTGACATGCGTTTTCGCGTTATCAGTAGAGCTAGGTAAACATTTCGATTTTTGTATTTTAAGTTGTCTAAAACTCTTGGTAAATTGTTCACATTAGTGTTAAATTCTAGAATAAATATTTTTTTGGAAGAGTCTGGCCTATTAATTGAGGAGCAGGCAGGGTTTCGTAATGGTTATGGAACTATCGTCGAGCTGGAACATACGATACGTACATCAGGTCTAGGATTTCATGATATTTATGGACAGTCTGTTAATTTTTGGACGATCCATAATTTTACAGATTTTTTAATCTGTAAATTTACAGACATGAACTAAGAAAATAGTAGAAGTTGCATTAAAATTCAAAAACCGCAGGTAAAAATGGATAAGGTTACTTATTATATGAATAAATGTTACGGTATGGTAAGATCCAGAACAATTGGTAGCTAAAGATACTTCAGCGAACAGGTTTTATAGTATTGCTAGACCTGTTCGCTGAAGCCAACCCCGTATCGAAAGTCAACCAGACCCGTGACATTTTTATGTCATGCTGTAATTCAATAAATCTTCGTGATCTGGACAAAAACTATTTTAATACAGGTAGTTAGATATATTTGGGACCCTTCAGTCTATATTTTTGAACGCAGAATGTTAGATTAATGAAATATTGCCTCAAAGTTTATCAGCGGGTTCACATTTCATAAAATTCTCCGCCATTGCTGCCCTAATTATCACGTGACCAGCGAGAATTTAGGTTCGGATACCTTTGCATGACATTTGGTGACACGTGACCTAAATGCTATTTTTAATTGAAAACATGGCTTTGCAATTATGAATAACGGTGTATTTATTCAATAAAAGACATTGTACCAAAAACATGGTTGGATTTATATTGTTTTGAGTGATGATTCATGAATTATTTGTTTGTTTTTATATAAAATCATACACTTACTAAAAATAGTGTATGGTCCGTTACTAAAAATAGATGCTAGAATTTCCAAAACATGAAGTCCCGCGAGATCTCATTTGAAAGCAGACTCCATATTGGTAAACATTCTCTACATATTTCTCTAAAAATAGTAGGGTACACAATGTCATTGAAGTTTCATTTAAAAACAAAACATGAATTAGTTCAAAATTGACTTGTTTATCAAATGGTATTTTTATTTGACCCAAATTTGATTAATAAGGGTGATTTTAATAGGTTTTAATGTACGGTGCACAAACTGTCAAATTCTGGTAGCCTTTGCAAATAGGGTTGACCCATAACTTTACTGTCGCAACGTCAAAATAAAAGCGGCATATAAAGTTATGGAAGCCAGAACTAAACAATTTGATGACTTTCAATTTTCACTTTTAACAAAAATTTCAAAATCATCATACAAAAATGAAACTCACCCCATTACCTTTGTAAATATAAACAATCAATAAAACAACTTGTCTTAAGCTGCGGATTTTAGTTTAAAACTAAAAACAGCAAATTTCACATTGAATATCTCTAAATTTATGGATTGAAAAATCTTTAAAATTCTAGACCATCTATGAATTTACGGACAGTCCGTAAATATCATGAAATCCTAGACCTGTACATCCCAGCGTCGAGTGACCCGTTTTTACGCTGCCCTATTTCGACGCCATTTATATTTTGCCTCATAATTGATAGAAGCGGCCTCTTACGTCATTACTGTACTACGCTATAGCAAAAGGGGATTCCTCTAGTTTGTCAGGTAACAATATGTAGTAAGTAAGACACCCAAAGGTAATGTCATGCTTTCCTTGAAAACATCAGCTGGAAAATACCTCCCTGTCTGCTGACCTCATTTCCTCATTCTCAGGTCACATGGCAGTATAGTCCAATAGATTAGACTTTACAGGCTTGTTATAGCGAGCTCGACGAGCTGGCCCGAAGGGCCTGCTCGCAAAGCGAGCTATACGATAACGCGAGTACCTGCTAAGTGATGGTTTTGAAAACTTTCGTCCGAAGTACCGAATTGGACACATCGCAACTTTTCGGATTTAAAGATAACGATAAAAACTGAGGAATTCTGACTGAAAACGGATGTGTAGACTGGTCACCCGCGCACGTCTATGGGAAACATAATTGAACAGGGAACCAGAATAACAGAAGCTGTGTATAAAATATCGAATGAAAATTAAAAGCGCCATTTTGTTTGAAAAACGTGATAAATAAAAACAATTTTTTTGTCGAATTTTGTTGTGAAAACTATCTAGAATACTAAGAAAATTAATCCGAACACCAATATCTTTTATTCAGTCGTTAACGCTGTACAGACGTTTAAAGTATTGTTTACGTGACGTCACAATGTAGCGCCAAACAGCACGTGCAAAACAAACAAATCAAGTATGCTATTTTAATGTCGCAAACGTTTAAAGTTTTACATTTATTTCACTTTTAATAACCGTTATTTCGCTTGAAAGTCATAGAGTGAAATAAAATAAACAAACAAAGTTTTATCAACGTTTCAAAACTCGTTATTCATTTAACGACAGGGGCAGAGCCAAATTTAACAAAATACATGTGACGTCACACGCACTCGTCACTGCATTTGAAATAAAAATGAACGATTATTTCATACTATTTCACGTTTAAAGTACATCGAGCTCGCTTAGAGGCTTTGCCTTTTTCATATTAGTTTTATTTTGGTCAAGCCTGACGTCTAATAGTTATTGCTCATAAACGCGTAGCATTTTGAAAAATTAAAAAAATGTCTGTTGGCTTGCCTTTCAAGCTTTATTCAAAAGCCTATCCTCTGTTCTTTCAATTGCATGGTCTATCATTAACAAAAACTTTCAAACAATGTACTTATCAATTAAAAATAAAATAGAAATATCAGTCTATTTCGCTCATCGGCCATACTGGTTAAGTAAAGCGTTTTACAGATTGATTCCAATTTTTTGAACGGAAAAATATATTCGAACACACTGACGGTGCATGGGCAATTATTTCGTTAAAAAAATATTCCGTTAGAAACTTCTGGACTCATTTAAACGCTTGCATTTGTATTAGCCAATCAGATTTCGCGCACTTTATGGCGGCCATTTGTATATCGGCTGTACAAGGAATTTAATTAAATGAGAGGATTTAATCATGACTTTTCGGATGTGACAGTTAAATTATTTTGTTAAAAGGTATTAATTTTTTAGTTTTGTTTATAAATAGGTCAAAATTAATGTAAATACAGGCTGTTTTAATTGTTTAAATTCATTAGATCTAAATCGATGTCTAATGTCAATTTTTTTGCTACACGATTTTGCAAAGATCTGTTAAGACCTAACGTAACATGGAAAATGAAAAATGTAAAATATCAGATTAATGAATGATAAATATGAAATAGGTTACGTATAGGTCTTATAATTAGGACTAATGGCAGTAAAATTACCCAATAGTGTTGTTTTGGCGCATTTTTTCACCCTAAAGCAACCTGTACGTGTTGTATATTTTTTTAACGGTTAATAATCGATGAATGAATGTTAATTGAAAATTAATTGGATATATTTATCTTATTTGGATGGAATGAATTGCCATGATTTAGTAAGTTGCTCTGCTAAATGTGTTATTTTGCTTTTGCAGGTTCAACAAAGGAAGTTACTGTGCTATTTTCCAACCTTTATTATTCAGCAGAGGAGGTCAAACAGACTAGGGCAACCACCCAAACCACAGTAAAAATACAACAATAGCATTTACCATATATAATTATGCTTTATTATTGAAAGAAATAAAGAATAGATAAACTATTTTTCACTTGTTGATACTTTGCAGGTCTATGCTCTTGATATTGATGAATAGCGTAAGTAAAAGTATTATGGTGTACAGTCTCCTGTAGTGTGTAATTAAATTAGCCAATCAATAGCGTCGTTTTAGGGCACTCTCAATCAAAATGGCCGCTCCCGGATGAAGTGAAAGTAGGATTGTTCTTGAAAAGGAATAGCTGGAAAACTGCTTAAATTTACTCATTTCATAAAGGTTAGAGATTTTTTAATAAGTTAAAACATTTTATACAATACAATCACATGGTTTTAATAGACGCATACAAAACAATCCTTATGGGCGTCGAAACTGGTCACTCGAGGATACGGATCATATTTTTTCCTTAAAAATGTTGATTGATATTTACTTATCGAAGAAAAAGAGATTGTATTGCTCTTTTATTGATTACAAGAAAGCATTTGATAGTATAAACCGTACTGCTCTCTGGAGGAAATTGTTAGCACATAATATTGATGGGAAAATACTTAAAGTTATTCATAATATCTATGACAAAGCTAAGTCTTGTGTTAAAGTGAATAATGCATTGTCAGATTCATTTGTAAGCTGTTTATGTGTCCGTCAGGTTTCTCCGATTTTGTTTTCAATTTTCCTTAATGATTTGGTTTCTTATATGTCTACATATTGTGAAGGGTTGCAGTTTTTATCAGACCAGATAAATGAACAGTTAAGTAATGATGAAGTTGATGTATTCTTGAAGTTGTACTTATTACTCTATGCTGATGATATAGTTGTTTTCACGGAAAGTCAAACTGGCCTTCAAACAGCACTAAACTGCATGCTTGATTATTGTAAATTATGGCATTTGACTGTTAATACCGATAAGACAAAAGTTGTTGTATTTTCTCGTGGTAAATTAAGAAATAAGCCTGTATTTTATTTCAATAATGCACCTCTAGAAGCTGTAGATGATTTTAGTTATTTAGGTGTGATATTCAACTTTAATGGTAAATTTAATAAAACAAAAAAGCACTTGACAGATCAAGCGAGGAAGGCTATGTTTAGTATTTTAACTAAAATTAAGAAATTGTGTTTGCCAATTGATATTCAGTTACAGTTGTTTGATAGTATGGTTAAGCCAATATTATTGTATGGGTCGGAGGTGTGGGGATCTGAAAATAATTCTATTATTTCTCAGTTTCAATTGAAATTTTATAAATATATACTTAAACTTAAGATGTCAACTCCTTCGGTTATGGTCTTGGGAGAACTAGGTGCATTTTCATTGAAAATGATATTACTTGCAGAATGTTAAATTTTTGGAGTAAATTAGTTAATGGTAAAAATGATAAAATATGTGCTTCTTTGTACCGCACTATGTATAATCTTCATGAAAAGGGTATTTTACATTGTCAGTGGATCGAGAAAGTAAAATCTACTTTGAATAATCTTGGTTGTTCTGATTTTTGGATAACTCAGACTGTTGCAAATTTTAATAATTTTAAAAATGTAATAAAATCACGATTACGTGATCAGTTTTTACAAGTATGGAATAGTGATGTTTTTGATTCTGCTAAGTGTTTAAACTATAGAATATATAAAACTCAATTTAAATTAGAACATTATTTACTATGTTTACCAAGAAATTTAGCAATTGCTCTCTGTAAATTTAGATGTCTCAATTCTAATATTCCTATAGAGAAAGGTCGCTATTTTGGTATTGAAAGAGAAAATAGAACATGCTCACTTTGTAATCAGCAAGAAATAGGTGATGAATTTCATTATATTTTTAAATGTACTTATTATACCCCCAAAAACAAAGTTTGGGGGGGTATATAGGAGTCACCCGGTGGTCGGTCGGTCGGTCGGTTGGTCGGTCGGGCGGTCGGTCGGTCGGTCGGTCGGTCGGTCCAGACGTCCGTTGCATTTTCCTTGTCCGGAGCATAACTTGAAAACTAATGGTTGGAATTCAATATAACTACATACAATGGTCAAGCACATTGAGAGGAAGTGCAGTGCACAAGAACCATAACTCTATCTTGACTAATTACAGAGTTATTGCCCTTTGTTACTTTTCCTTGTCCGGGGCATAACTTGAAAACTACTGGTTGGAATTCAAAACAACTTCATACAATTGTCAAACACAATAAGGGGAAGTGCAGTGCACAAGAACCATAACTCTATCTAAAGTAATTACAGAGTTATTGCCCTTTGTTGCTTTTCCATTGCTTTTTTTTTGTCCGTTGCATTTTCCTTGTCCGGAGCAAAACTTGAAGACTAATGGTTGGAATTCAATATAACTACATACAATGGTCAAGCACATTGAGAGGAAGTGCAGTGCGTAAGAAACATAACTCTATCTTGACTAATTACAGAGTTATTGCCCTTTGTTACTTTTCCTTGTCCGTGGCATTACTTGAAAACTACTGGTTGGAATTCAAAACAACTTCATACAATTGTCAAACACAATAAGGGGAAGTGCAGTGCACAAGAACCATAACTCTATCTAAAGTAATTACAGAGTTATTGCCCTTTGTTGCTTTTCCATTGCCTTCTTTTTTTTGTCCGGACCATAACTTGAAGACTAATGGTTGGAATTCAATATAACTACATACAATGGTCAAGCACATTGAGAGGAAGTGCAGTGCATAAGAACCATAACTCTATCTAAAGTAATTACAGAGTTATTGTCCTTTATTACTTTTCCATTGCTTTCTTTTGTCCGGACCATAACTTGAAGACTAATTGTTGCAATTCATTATAACTTCATACAATGGTCCAGCACATTGAGAGGAAGTGCAGTGCACAAGAACCATAACTCCATTTTGACTTATTACAGAGTTACTGCCCTTTGTTTCTTTTCCTTGTCCAGAGCATGACTTTAAAACTACTGGTTGGAATTCAAAACAACTTCATACAATGGTCAAGCACAATAAGAGGAAGTGCAGTGCACAAGAACCATAACTCTACTTGACTAATTACAGAGTTATTGCCCTTTGTCACTTTTCCATTGCTTTCTTTTGTCCGGACCATAACTTGAAGACTTATTGTTGGAATTCATTATAACTTCATACAATGGTCAAGCACATTGAGAGGAAGTGCAGTGCATAAGAACCATAACTCCATCTTGGCTAATTACAGAGTTACTGCCATTTGTTACTTTTCCTTGTCCAGAGCATGACTTGAAAACTACTGGTTGGAATTCAAAACAACTTCATACAATGGTCAAGCACAATAAGGGGAAGTGCAGTGCACAAGAACCATAACTCCATCTTGACTAATTACAGAGTTATTGCCCTTTGTTACTTTTCCTTGTCCAGAGCATAACTTGAAAACTACTGTTTGGAATTCAGTACAACTTTATACAGTTGTCAAGGACATTAAAAGGAAGTGCAGTGCACAAGAGCCATAACTCCATTTTGACAAAATACAGAGTTACTGCCTTTGATACTTTTCCTTGTCCGGAGCATAACTTAAAATGTACTGGTTGGAATTCAAAACAACTTCATACAATGGTCAAGCACAATAAGAGGAAGTGCAGTGCACAAGAACTATAACTCTATCTTCAGTATTTATAGAGTTATTGCCCTTTGTTCTTTTTCTTTGTCTTTCTGGACTTATTACAGAGTAATTCAATTAAACTTCATCAATGGCCAACCACATTGAAAGGAAATGCAACATACATGAACCACAATTATCTTTAATTGCCCACAACCATAACTCTATGTTTCAATTCTATTACAAGGTATTCTGTTACTAGTAACATCCTCATTTCCGAAGCAGACTTGTGGGGGTATTAATCACATTTAGTGATAGTTCTAGTTTTAATCATGAAAGACACAGGTATATCAGTAACTATTATTCAAGGTTTCCTAGTATTTTAAATTTTCAGGCTCTTATGTGTAGCGACAACAGAAATACTTTATTTAATCTAGCCATTTTTGTCAAAGCTATAATGCTGAAATTTCAATAAGTCATCTTCCTTATTTACTTATTTACTTCATGCCATGTTTGTATTATTATTTTTTGTTTTGTTGATTGTTCACTCTTATGCCCTTAAGGGCCATGAGTTTTGTTTATAAATAAAAAAAAAAAAAAAGTAAATTTAATAAAATTATTTGACTTCTTGAGGTTATTCTGAAATACATTCGGTGTTTTAGCATAGAATTTCACTTTCATACAGGTAAATACATTAAAATGGGTAAAGAAGGATACCGAAAATAAGCTATTTTTGCGAAAAAATTATATCGGGCATACGAAAATAAAAATAAATCCGGCCCCACATTATTTTGATTTGGTCAATGCGGCCCCAAATCGGTTAATCCGGGTTTAAAATGTTTCTGTTATCACATTCTAACAACATGCCAAGTTTAAAGAAATTCTATTGAACAGTTTTAATTTTGCCTATATGTCTATATGAAAATTCCCGAAAACGTCTTTAAACAGTATTTAAGATACAAATATAATCTTTATGGAAGTGGCTAGCAGTAAGAGCCCATACAGCTAGCCAAAAGTTCTAGCCGTATGTGAGTCACGTACGACTAGCCGGGACGCACTGTATTGTATAGCCATACGGCACTTTTCAAAATTTTATGGAAGTCGAACATGCATATGTTATTTTGTGTCTTTAAACGAGGATAATATGAAATTAGGCAAAGCCTATGAACGGGGAAGTCAGTAAAAAGTCCTTTCATTTTTTCCGTTTTAATTGTGTCATTCGGTATTATATGTACCCGCTTCCGTTTTCACTCGGATCACTCGACGATTATTATTAATCCAAAAAGTTGAGATTTGTTTCGTTATCGGTATACACGGCCTTTTATCGTTGGGTTACATTTAAATGGCGGCGCCTAACTAGAACTGACACTGAAAATTTCATTGATAGGTATGGAATTCTATATATTTTTTAATTGTTTTTTTATTTGATTTTCTTTTAAATATACACGTGTAGTCTATAGCTGGGCAAGCCAAAGCCCGGGCCCGCTTCACTTTGACTTCCCCGTATTAATCAAGTCTCCGTATTTTTCCTGGTGTGTACACTTTAATAAAGATGCTCCGCCATTTTGAAAAGTGCCGTACGGCTAGCCAATACAGTGTGTCCTTGCTAGTCGTATGTGACTCACATACGGCTAGAACCTTTGGCTAGCTGTACAGGCCAGTACGGCTAGCCACTTCCAATCTTCATTACCCCCTGGATTAAACTTTCTTTTATTTTTTTGATTTTCAGATTGGTGCTGTTTGAAAAAAACAGTGTCTTGAAAATGTTTCAGTAGTCATCCAAAACAAGAGAAGAAAATCCAGTAAAATGGCAGAATCAAATATAGAATCAGATGGAGATAAAAGGAAACAGTTTGGTAACAGATTGCTTACAGATTCCAAAAATGTATTTGAGCATAATGCATGGTAAGTGAAGCTTAACAATGACATTATTTGAAACCTGTTATTAAACATGTTATATAACATATATGTTTTCAGTAATTTTGCCCATACCTCTGAAATTGTGAGTTTTTAGCTTGAAAACCTGTCAAATTGTGAAAAAATAAACAAGAATAAATCATCATCTGTATTTACTTTATTGATACATTAAATCGAGTTGTTTATAGTTAAAGCTTTTTTCTTTCTATTCCCTTATCAACCAAATTCTCAAAATTGACTTTTGTCAATTCATTACTTTTTTCGGTACCGAAAAACAATCCCACTAAAGTGAATTTTCTTCATATTCTTGTGAAATTTTTATGTATTTGGCATTAGTGAAGAGACTGAAATTTGAAGGTAATATCAGGCAAAAGAATAAAATCACTGATTTTACATTTTATAAGCAAGTTTTACATTTTTAGCTTGACTATTCAAAATATAGGGAGAGTTATTTCATGTATTTACACCAGCATCTGCATCACACTTTGGTTAAGTTTTTTCATGCAAGGTTTGTATCTCAAAAAGTACCAAAGGCAATGGATTGAAATGTCACACACTTATTTGAGAGCATAAAAGGAGGTCATAACCTAAGACGGATATCTCTAACATGGATTTTGACAGAATTATGGGGGGGGGCCCAAGGCCTATGAGTGTTATACTGATATATAGTGTTATATCGGAGAGCACTATATAGAGGCTCCAGTGTATTGGATGATCACATGATACAATTCTGGTGGCTGTGCAATGGTGCAATGACTGAATGTACATGATTTGAAAATGATCGGTATATAGAATATTATGTTGTATTTCAAGCTATTTGAATGCTGCCCAAAAATGCCCGTAATTATGAATAAATTTAATGTGCATATTTAATGTGTACGCTTCACAAACAAACAAATATGTAAAAGAATTGACCTGTGTGAATGTTTTCAGGGATAATGTGGTGTGGGATGAAGAACAGGAAAAACAAGCTAGAGCAAAAACTGAAGAACAGTTAGCCAACCCAGCTACTAAAGAAGATATAGGTAAGTAGATTTCAATATGCAGTTCAGACTGAAGCCTTTTTGTAAAATAAAATTACAAACATTGAAAGCTTTCAGTATATTATGCTCATTATAAAGCACATAACAACATTTGAAAGTTGAAATTATCTTTGCATAATGTTCTTATTGATTTATTTAAGATAAATTGTAGGGTAACCAAAGACCCCAGTTTAATAGTCACAAATAGCCTTAAAATACTTGAAATAAAAGGAATTTTATAATTATTTATGTCGTTTTACATACAATATTGAATTAATCATAGAAAAGTTATTAAGCTCGCCACAAGTTTGCTCTCTCTGTAACTCTTTCATATACCTGTTTGAAATAATTCTTTAAAAGATCTTTTATGTACACTTAAGTCTTTGTTAATTTTATATATAATTTTTACTTATGTTTGATTTTTATGTATATTTTAGAGAAATTCGAAAATGATGCCAATGAATATTGGAACAAATTTTATGGAATACATGAGAACAAGTTCTTCAAAGACAGGCATTGGTTGTTCACAGAGTTTGCAGAATTAGCACCGGAATCATATCTTTCTGCCGACAAATTGTCAGAACTTTCTCTCCTTAGTTCTAATAAGGAGATATGTAGAAAAATTGTTGATGTTCGGAAAAAAGATTGTGACACAAATAGTTCACATAGTGTATCTGACAATGATGGGAATCATGACAGTTCACAGACAAATTTGTCAGAATCTGACAACAGTAAAATGAATAATCAGTGTGGAAGTTGTTCAGGGAATGTTGAGAGTGGGAGGGATGATATTGTAACAGAAAATGGGGCAGAAACATTTCCAGGAGAAAACGCTAAATACAGAATGTTGGAGGTTTGTTGAATTTACAAGAGTTTATTGTACAAATTGAAATTCAATGAAAAAAAACAACTTTATCATGTTTTAGTACTTTCTATTTCTGTTTGTATTAATTGAGTGTAATTAAGTGAAGATATTTGTTTTTCTTGTTCTACATTTGAATATTTCCATGCCTTACTATATTAAGTGTTGTCTTCAAGCTGTTGTGAAAATTAAAATGAAATCAAATTGTTTTAATCCTTTTAATTTCTTACCTCTTCAGGTTGGATGTGGGGTAGGAAACACTGTGTTCCCAATATTACAGGCTAATAAGTAAGTACCACTGGTTCTCAGGGCAGTTATTAAAAAACTGTGTCCAAAATCATATGTTAAATTTTATGATTTTTAGCTCGACTATTCGAAGAATATGAGAGCTATTGTAGTCGCCCCGGCGTCGGCGTCCGCGTCGGCGTCTGCGTTGGTTAAAGTTTTTTGTAAAGTCAAATATCTCAATTATTACTTGAGATAATCTATTGAAACTTACAATACTTATTTATAGTAACAAGGTACATCAGATTGACAAGTTGGATAACTCTGCCTACAATATTGACAGAATTATGCCCCTTTGGAACTTAGAAATTTTGGTTAAAGTTTTTTTTGTAAAGTCAAATATCTCAATTATTGCTCGAGATATTCAATTGAAATTTAAAACACTTTTTTATAGTAAGAATGTACATCAGTTTGCAAAATTGCATAACTCTGCCTGCAATATTTGCAGAATTATTTGCCCCTTTGAAACTTAGAAATTTTGGTTAAAGGTTAAAGATCTTCAAAGATATTTACTTGAAACTCTACACATGCACTTAGGGTCATAATTGGAGGGTAATAATTGTATGTCACTGACCAAGTTCCATAACTCTACCTTGCATTAAGGCTGATTCATATCCCTTTTCTACTTAGTCTCTTGGTTAATGTTTACATGCAAGTTTTACATATCTCAATAACTATTAAAGATATTTATTTAAAACTTCACATATGCATTTAGGGTCATAATTGTAGGTCACTGACAAAGATCCATAATTCTATCTTGCATTTAGGCTGATTTTTCTCCCCTTTTTCAACTTAGAAATTCATGGTAAAGTTTTGCTTGTAAGCTGTTATCTCAATAACTTCTGAAGGGTTTGTGCCTTTTTTGGGACAATTTTATGCATTCATAATAATAAAGCAGTGATTTACTTGATAAAACATCTTAATAACAAGCCTTTGTACCATTTCTGTCAAATTTATGTATTCATAGGTAATTAGTATTATACTCAATAAAACACCCTTGTGACATTACCTTCCGAATAGTCAAGCCAATACTGTATAATTAGACTCTCTCTAAGGCCTATAACATGAATTTATAAAAAAAAATTAGCCATTTTGTGAACTTAAAAAATTTAACATTATCAAGGCTCTTTTACTATCAAGCACTTAGAATAGTCGAGCGTGCTGTCCTACTGACAGCTCTTGTTTATTGTAATTTTCAGTCTCTAAAAATTCAAACATGTGCAGAATGATGTTCTCAACATTCTGACTTCAGTTAACCTAATTATTTATAAATAAATTGTCATACATTTACTTCCATTACTGTCCTAAGATGATAATTTGGTCTTAACGGTACATGGGAAAGTCGAAAAACGGGGTTATCTGGATTATTATCCGATATCGTAAAGTAAACACTTACATATACTATATAGCATTATTCTTACAGAATCGTTTGTGTATTACCATTATGGCTCTGTCGGTAGGTCGGAGTAATTGTAACTATTAGTGTTTTGTACTCATAGGTTCGAACCCAACTTAGTGTCATTTTATAACCACAGTTTTTTCTTCTTACTCTGTTTTTTATCATTATTCTTTATTTATTTTTCGTTTTCCTTTTTGTTTTCTTCTTATAATATATATTTTATAGTATATATTTATTTTTTTTAAATTCCATTCTATTTTCTTTTTGTATTTTTTGATCGCAGTGTAATAAAATATTCGATATCATATTCATGTATGTATATGAAAAAAACGGTCAAACTTGTTTTCTGAACAATTGGCTGTTCTGAGGTAAAAAAGAAGTGTCTTACCAGTAGTCGAACTTCTGCCTGTACGGGCAAAAACGCATTACCGACACGGTTGCTCTACCTACTGCGCTAACAAGTCATATGATTATGTAGTTTTATTTTAATTTTTATAGGTTGTAGCATTGATCTGCCTCACCTATTTTTCGCATTGTTATTGGTCTTTGTTATGTAAACAAAGGCTCAAGTTATCATCCTAGGACAGTACATCTTTGACGTGACTGTAAAGCCTAGTAAACAACCCAAAAAATTCAACATTCTGAAATTCCATAATTTGAAAGGTACGAGTTGCTGCTAAAATGAATGAAAATGAGTGAAATATGATATTTGTAATGACACTTTATTTTGTTTATGTAATGTACCATTGCAAATCAATATTAAAATTTTTTTATCAGAACTATTTGTACTTCAGTGACCCTGACCTGATGGTTTATTGTTGTGACTACTCCTCCACAGCCATTGATCTTGTGAAGGTAAATATCTAGTAATGATAGACATACTTTTAAGTTTTCAACATAATACCAGGATAAATGACTGGGCTTTCCATGGGCCACCATGGCCACTGTGGGTTGGAATTTTGCCAGTAACTTTGGAATATTTCATGTGAGGAAGCGTTCTATCAGGCGATAGGTTGGTTGTCCCAATAAAGTGCCCGCATAAGGTAGAAGTAATGCAATCACGTGATGTTATCATCAAGCAGAAAAGCTTGACACTTGTTTTTCAGAGATTTTTTCTTTATTTAAATTTTTATTATTTTGTATTAATTGTTGAGTTCTGCTTAAGACACTACTAGGTTACGTGGACCATCCATGAATAGGCTCAATCAAACCAAGCCTGCAACAGATTTTTTTTTTTATATTTTATTTTACTTATTTAGGCATTCCATTTTATGTCTCCATTTTATGGCATTTACAATGTTGGTATGAAAATGGAAATTTGTTTCAATAATTATTATAATGTACCATAAGAAGTTGATATATGCAGAAAAATGTCCAATATGCCGTGTAGTGAATGACATATTATACATACTTATTATGTATAAATTTTGACCTAAAAAGAAATTGAATGTTACTGAAGGAATTGTATATTTCCTGGCAAAAATGTCTTTTTTTGTAATCTTAGGAAAAGTAATTGGTATCATATGCTGATAAAAGCTTGTTTGAAAAGGAATTCAGGAGAAGACAAAATATAATGTACCCTCTAAATATGTCAGTTATTGTTTGTTGCATAGATTGTATAATATATTTTACAGGAGAACAAGGACTATGACAAGAGACGTTGTCATGCGTTTGTCTGTGATATATCTGACCCATCTGCTCCTGTACCTTTCCCTGAGGGCAGCCTTGACATTATCATCATGATCTTCATTCTCTCCGCCAACAATCCTGACAAGTATGTACACCTTTAATTTATTATTATATAGTTGGTTAAAAACTGATTATGATAATGAATCAGATTTCACTATTCATGATTTAATTAGATTTAATATATTTACAGGCACATAACTTGATAAGGATAGCATAGTATACCTTTATATAAAGAAATAAATGATATATTTGGATAAAAACTTGATCCTCCATTCAGCAGCCACCTGTCTTAGCCAAAATGTCTGCATCCCTTGCCTGGCTGCTTAAGACAGTTTTGACTGTACACAGAATGTAGTGAGAGTCTCTAGAAACAAAATGGGAGACCCGTCGGAAAAATGGCTTCTCCAGTTGGTCAACTTTATATACATGTATCATAAGCATTCCATTCTTCTTGTGGCTGAAGGATTGGCATCAGAATTGCAGCCACCATTTATCCCTGCATGATCATTAAAGGTGATAAATGGATTCAGATTACAAAAGTTGAGCTACGACCAGTATTGAGTTTGGTCAGACTGTACAGATGTGCAGAATGGCTTGGATCTATCTTGTTGGCATAGACTAATCAAGTAAAGGGTTATAAACATTTGGATTGTTGCATCGGGACATGTAGATGTGTTGGTGTTGGAAGTTCACCCTCGGTATCACGGCTGTATTCACATTGAATTTACCAGTGCACAGCTCAGCCACTGCATTGTTCCTTGGCAGACCGACAAGCAGTTTACCACTACTAGTTGCCTTAACTTTTGCAAGAATTTTGCTTTAAAGTTTATATATTCATTCCATTGCAGCTTGCCAGTATTGAAGATTTTACTATATACATGTATATTGCAATGTCCTTAACCCAGGTGTTATGGTTATGTCTGCACATTTTAGTCAACACATTAAAATAACTGATATATAGATTTCAGGCAATAATTAACAGACTAGCAAGTTTTCTTCGACTAGGGGGCACCATCTTGTTCAGGGATTATGGTAGATATGATCTGGCACAACTCAGGTTTAAAAAAGGTAAAGTTTTTATTATGCCCCCCTTCGAAGAAGAGGGGGTATATTGTTTTGCTAATGTCGGTCTGTCTGTCTGTCTGTCGGTCCGTCCGTCGGTCTGTCGGTCTGTCCCTCGGTAGACCACATGGTTTCCGCTGATTATCTTGAAAAGTATTTATCACAAAGTCTTCATATTTTACACAGTGATTGGTCATAGCTAGTAGATGACCCCTATTGATTTTGGGGTCACTAGGTCAAAGGTCAAGGTCACAGGGACCTTAAATGTCAAAATGGTTTCCGCTGATTATCTTAAAAAGTATGTATCACAAAGTCTTCATATTTCACACAGTGATTGGTCATAACTAGTAGATGACCCCTATTGATTTAGGGGTCACTAGGTCAAAGGTCAAGGTCACAGGGACCTTAAATGTCAAAATGGTTTCCGCTGATTATCTTAAAAAGTATGTATCACAAAGTCTTCATATTTCACACAGTGATTGGTCATCACTAGTAGATGACCCCTATTGATTTTGGGGTCACTAGGTCAAAGGTCAAGGTCACAGGGACCTTAAATGTCAAAATGGTTTCCGCTGATTATCTTGAAAAGTATGTTTCACAAAAGTCTTCATATTTCACACAGTGATTGGTCATAACTAGTAGATGACCCCTATTGATTTTGGGGTCACTAGGTCAAAGGTCAAGGTCACAGGGGCTTTAAATGTCAAAATGGTTTCCGCTGATTATCTTGAAAAGTATTCATCACAAAGTCTTCATATTTCACATAGTGATTAGTCATAACTAGTAGATGACCCCTATTGATTTTGGGGTCACTAGGTCAAAGGTCAAGGTCACAGGGACCTTAAATGTCAAAATGGTTTCCGCTGATTATCTTGAAAAGTATGTATCACAAAGTTTTCATATTTCACATAGTGATTGGTCATCACTAGTAGATGACCCCTATTGATTTTGGGGTCACTAGGTCAAAGGTCAAGGTCACAGGGACCTTAAAATGTGAAAATGGTTTCCGCTGATTATCTTGAAAAGTATTCATCACAAAGTCTTCATATTTCACATAGTGATTGGTCATCACTAGTAGATGACCCCTATTGATTTTGGGGTCACTAGGTCAAAGGTCAAGGTCACAGGGGCCTTAAATGTCAAAAGGGTTTCCGCTGATTATCTTGAAAAGTATTCATCACAAAGTCTTCATATTTCACCTAGTTATTGGTCATAAGTATTAGATGACCTCTATTGATTTAGGGGTCATTAGGTCAAAGGTCAATGTCACATGGGCCTTAAATGTCAAAATGGTTTCCGTTGATTTTTCCATAATTGAACACTTCCATGTACCCATTTTTGGCAAGTTTCTTTAATAAAATTACCAATTATGTGAGTCAATGGCTAGAAAGGGGGGTATATGTGTCGTTCGACATTCTTGTTTATTTTAAGTTTTTGTTTTATTGTTTTAGCTAAAGCCCTTTTCAGAATATTTTCATAAATATGTTTCTACATATTTTTGTAACCGCCTCTGTGGTCGAGGGGTTAGAGTCAATGACTTCTAATCCAGTTACCTCTTTGGCGTGGGTTCGATCGCCAGGAGATGCTTTTGTAGTTTAGCACGGAGGAAGGTAGTCTAGTACTGGTGTAACTCTCTAGGAACATTGGTTAGGAAATTACCCGCCTATATGACTGAAATACTGTTGGCAAAAGGCGTAAAATAAAACAAACAAACAAACTTACATATTTTTGTTCTTTCTTGAACATTTTGCATGGATGTCAAAATAAAGAGTTGAAATAAAAATATTTCTTTCAATTATATTCAATAACATAGATAATTAATCATTTTCTGTTTTGAAATTTTGTGATTTGTTAAAAGGTAGAACATCAATTTAGTATAACAATAATTACTCTTTTATTGTTAAAAGTTCAAGAGTTTAAACTTGCTATGATTAAAATTAGAGTCAAATGTTCTTTTATGTCCAATCTTATATGGTACATTTTTTATTTAAAATCTCAGTGAAATGAAGATGAAAACAAAATGTTCCATGTGGTGGGATATGTTATGTGTTGGTGCAAAATAAAACTCGACGAAAAAGAAAAGAAAAGAAAAAAAGAAGAAAAAAATCATCTATATCACTATCTCCAGTTTCAGAATAAATGTGATTTGCTAAACTTCTACATTATTATTATCATCATTGTTCAGTACTACATGTATGCTTAATATTGTATATTATAGGTAGATGTTTAGCGGACAATTTTTATGCGAGGGGCGATGGTACACGGGTGTATTTCTTTACTCAAGGTAATATATGAACTGGACCAGTTTCTTTCTTGTATTACAATCACCAGATTCATAAGATTGGTTGAAATAAATATTATCATGAAGTGAAAAGGTTATTATTGCCACGTTGGCAGGGTTTGTTATGGTTGTTATTGAACCTGTTGTTGCTTATACAAAGACTAAGATTAGTAGGATTACTCATAGACTTCTTGGCTTACTTTGCTGGGCCTTTTCCAGCTATTTTGGAAAAATTTGCCCCTTGTATAAATTGGGAAAAAATTCAGCAGTTTGGGAAATTTGAGATTTTTTTTAAAATTTAAAATCTACCTTACACATGACTCTTAAGTTTTAAACATCTGTATGACCTTATAACCTTTTACTTCTTTTAGAAATAAAGTCAAAACAATTTCACTCTCTGAAGTCAAAATAGTTTGCTTTTTTGATTGCTGTTTGGATTTTTTTTTTATTAAATTTTGAAAAAGAGGCTATTTAGATTGTGGCCTTTTATCCGCCTCTGGTGATAGGGTTAAATGCCCTGGTTTGTGTTATAACTTTTGGATAAAATGTAACGTAGTTTAGCAATCAGTACCCTGCATTTCTGTTACTATGCTGTTATTCTTACTTATGTTTTTATATAAATATGTAAAAAAATGGGTGAGGGGACAGCAGCCCCCAAAAAGCAGGAATTCTTATATTGTTTACCTTCAAGGGTCTGCTGAACAAGGAGTGTTCCTAATTGTCTTTTGCTAAAAAAAATATACATGAAGATACTTCTTTGAAACAAATGTATCAATTTTGAAAGAAATTACCTCTTCAAAAACAGGAGGCTTTAAACCCATTATTATCTTTTCAAGAGATTGTAGCTTTCAAAAAGATGGAGGTAGGGTTGCACATTTATGTAACTTAAAATCTGTAGATTAATTTAAGCACATGAATATTATATGATATTTACAGATGAGATGAGGGAAATGATGACAAAAGCTGGACTTGTAGAGAAACAAAACTTGGTAGATAGACGATTACAAGTAAACCGTGGTAAACAACTCAAGATGTATCGTGTATGGATACAGTGTAAATATACGAAACCAGAAAAAACAGACTCAAATGTGGAGAACAGATGATGTTTAATGACTATATTAACTATATAAGAAATTAAAAGAGTCTTAATTATTGATAATGTACATGTATATTGATAAAGTGTTTATTAAGCTCAACAAACAACTGCCAGTTAATGTTAATGTTGATTTTAATATTAGAATATCAACTAGTGAATGAACATTTATTATTACACAAATGAAGAGTTAAATTCAAGTTACACACTAGCATTGTAACAAGTCCGATATCGTAATAATTGCCCTCTTTGATCAACGTAAAGGTGAAATATCAATCTCTGTGTAAAAATTGAAGGGCTCTGCCTTTGAAATGAATTTTATAATTTATAAAAGGAATTGTGTCAGGTGTATACTAGTATATTAATTGCATACATTAGGTAGAAAAAAAGTTACTCATATAAAGTGTTTGGTTATTTCTTATTTATAAACTTACTATGTGAGATAAGATACAGCAAGGGAGAGCACACTTCAAGAAATGCAGCACCCTCTGTATAAAGCTGCACTATCCCTAGCATGACTACACAATGGGATATCTTGCAGATTAAAATGACTGGTGTTAGTCTTTGTCAACATCCTTTATGCTGTATAAGACTTTGATAGTTGACACAATCAAGTTTTAAGATCAATAAATCAAGAAAGATTTTTGGGAGTTGAAAACAAAAATAATTAGTTAAAATTAAAAGTATAATCTACATCACATAGAGAAATAACATTAACATTTATTTTTTGCAAAAGAAAAAGTTTGTGAGCCAAGAAATAGACAAAATGAGGAAACAACAAAATTATCACACTTTATAATTATGGGGATACCTAAAATTATGTTTTCAAACTGATAGCTAAAATTATGTTTTCAAACTGGACAAACATGATAAACAATGCAGGTTTAAATTATCAATGTATATTTATTGCTTCTACCATTTTAGGACAAAAAGTAACCCCTACCGTTTAAAATCATCGTCAGATGCCCACAGCTGAACCATGAACATTTACTGTATGTTATGTAACATGTAAATAAACCTTGGGTATCTGACCATGGCTTAAAATATTATTCTTTGTCCAAGAAAATTTAGGTCTCAGAAGTTTATTTTTTTTAAACCATTTTATTTGTCTTCCTTTTTGATTAATTTTGTTTGTGCAGTTGTCTATATTACGATGCCCCTCAAGTTGGTTACCGGTCAGGCCTCGACACTAACTTTTTTAGCAGGTGGTACGCCGGACCACAAGATTTGAAAGTTAGGTGGTCCTTCAAGAAGTCAGGTGGTCAGTTATCATTATTATATCATTTTACTGCAAATGTAGAAAGAAATGTTTATACTTTATGACAAAGATGTATTATTAACCTTTAAAGAAAACAGATATTTTTAGATATATATTTTTCATCTAATCAGAAAAGGGAGAACAAGTCAGTAGGTATTTTATCGTAGAGTTATTTGTTTATTTGTTTTTATCTCATTCAAAAATACACAGCAGAGCTCTTATTTATGTTAAATTTTATATTAAAGTGATTTCTCCTCCAACTCAAGTTAGGGAATAGTGAAGCCATTTGTGTCTGTTATTTTCTTACTGTTATTCAAATATTCATTGCTGATACGTGGTACGTCTTATAATCATGATAATAACATAGCATCTTTTATAGATTAACATTTTTAATGGAACTAATAAATTATCTTATTCTTGTCTTTGAAAACAAGTAAATATCTAAATTATTAAAATAATGACAACGTTATTATTTACTATAACTTATCTTATTTTTCTCACAGATTTATAATACAGAATTTTACCTCCTTGTTGCTTGTTGGTTGATATTCATTTTTGACATTGGGTATTTTTAACCTATTAAAATAATTTTAACTCTAGAAGAAACAGATCTCTTATCGTTAAACAGTTAAAACTAGAACTATCGCTGAATGCGATTCATACCCCCACCAATGTCCTTTGACAAAAGACGACTTGGAAAGGTGGTTAAGGGAATAAGTTGAGTGGCACAAATACTTCGAAACATGATAAAATGCCACATATTTTCACGAGCCGTGACAGCAAGTGAAAATATGTGGCATTTTATCATGTGGAGTGAAAATATATACCATATTTCACGAAAAACGAAAAAAATAATCTTTTTATTTAATTTCATTATTAAAGAAAAATGGTAACGAACCCCCCTTGCTTGCTACGCAACTGCAATTGTACAATTATAATATAATTATTGTCTTGTTTTGCACGCGATATTTAGCGCTACATTGTGACGTCACATAAACAACTCTTTAAACATCTGTACAGCGTTAATAACTGGATTTAAGGTATTGGTGTTTGGATTCATTTTCTTAGTTAGACCATTTTCTATCATATAGATAGTTTTAAAAACAAAATTCAACAAAGTTGTTTTGTATTTATCAGATTTTTTAAATAAAATGGAGAAAGAAGTCCCTTATAATAAATATGAGTTTTGACTCTGCCCATTTTCATATTTATATTTCATATTTAAAAAATATGAAATATATTTGACTGATATAGCACCATATTTCATGGGTAAAATTAAATAAATATACATATAAAGAAATTATCTCTGGTGAAAAAAAGACAAATTGTACAGGTAATGGTATAAATATATATTGTCAAATCATGTTTGAAACAGTTACAAATAACCTTTCATTTTCCCAGTGTACTAAAACAAACAAAAGCAGTGAAGTTAAGAAAATAGCATAATAATGTCTAAATGTAATTAAGAGTGGAAAAACTTTGCATACTGAGCTTACTTGTGACCCTTTATATATATTATATAGTTTCAAGTGTCTGGTTTCAGAGCTATTAAAGTAAATGTAAATTTCTATGAAATATTTATTAGTGGTAAGTTATAATGCAGTGTGAAAATAAATGTCCATATGTGACTGAAATATTTAGGTTAGTTCTTTAACAGTATAGATATTGTGTTAAATTATGAACTGAATAAATTATCATGAATAAGATGACCATGTATTAAAAATTATAGTAATTATTGACAATAACAAAAAATTTGTACTGAGATGGAAACACTTTTCATAATATCTCAAGGCTAGAGAAGAAAAATAAAATGTTTGTACATATTTATTATTTGTTGCTAGTTGCTAGAATAACTGTTGCAAGGGAATTGCCATCTGGACTTCAGTGTTGTTATATTTTCTGGTCCTTCGGGATCATTGATGCCAGCACTATTAAGTGTTGAGAATTGAGTACCGCTCAAGCCGGTGCTAGGGGGCGTGAGAGATGTTGCACTTATTCATTATCTCTCATGTACAGAACCAATCAAACCCAGTCTGCAATTCTTATGTAATTTTGTTGTGATTAATGCTTCCGAGGGATCACTTTGTTTCCAGAATTTTGTTAATTTTGATGTTTTCTCTACGAAATTCTTTGAATAAATATAGGCCTTCAAGATTTTTAACCCTTAGAATAACTGTTGCATGGGAATTGCCATCTGGACGTGGAAATGGTCTGAATAATGCACAGGAGTGACGCACACAACTGCATCTTCCACATGGCGATTAATAAAAATGTAGTCTAGTGTATTTCCATTTCTGTGTGTTGCTGATGTTACATACTGGGAAAACCCATAGTACATTGTCAGTCTTTGTAATTGTCTGTAGTTGGCATTTTGTTGACTGTTGTTCACATTGAAGTCACCAGCCAATATTGTTGGACCATTGTGGACATGTAGAGATGAAAGAATTTTGTCAAAATGGCGTAGGAATGTTTTCAGACTGGTAAGTGGGCTATTATACACGCAGACGATCATAATCCTGTGTAATGTAGCCCTGTGCTCTAACAGTATGGCTAGACAGTCAAAGACAGAGGTGTCTATCGGGAACTGACATCTAACATGGAACTTGTGCTCAACTTGTATAGCAACACCACCATGAGGATTCAAGTTTGATCTCACAGGTGTTCTGTCTTTTCTATAAATTTGGTAATTGGGTCCAAGTTCATATGTTTCATCACAATGGTTTGCTTGTAACCATGTTTCAGTAAGAAAGATTATGTCCGAAGTTTGAATATTTTCATCACAATTAAGACACTGAAAGTGTGGCTTTAATGAGTTGATGTTCAACAGACTCAGGTTTAAGTATATATCAGGAAGTGTTGGAACTTGTAACTTAGGTACTTTGAACAGTTTTGTTGATGACAATCGCTGCATTTCTTTTACAACATCTGTATTAACTTTGATGTTTTCTCTACGGAATTCTTTAAATAAATATAGGCCTTCAAGAGTCTTAACCCTACTAAGAGCTGTATACATTTGGCCAGTCCTGTAAGTCCCAACATTACAGACGACAAGTTGATCAAGTGTTTTCCCTTGTGCTTTGTGAATCGTAGAAGCCCAAGCTAAAGTCAGCGGAAATTGTGTTCTGTGAACTGTGACTTGTTTTTTTCTGATATCAACAGTTGTCTGTTTAATTGGTGTAGAGTCTGTGTTTCCAAAGATATTTTTCAACTTGGTTCGTGTGTTTTGACCACATCTTTGATCATCAAACTTTACCAGAATATAATTTGGTTTGTAATCATTATTATTAACATTGATCACTGGATAGAAACCAGTCACAGTGCCTGAAGCGGAATTCACTAGTCCATCTGTTTGATCTATGTTGACTGTCAGCGACACCCGCGCTCCTTCAGCAACTTTCAGTTCGCTCAGCAGTTGGCCCTCTTTTGGCCCTAACTCTATTTCTTTTAACTGTTCAGTTTCTTTGTCTTTCTTTGTATCTTTTGATTTTAATGTTAAAATAGTTGTCTGTAAGGTTTTCAAGGTTTGGCTATTGTGGCTGTCAACATCTTTATTTGTTGGAAAAATATGCAATGCATATTTTGGATACTGTGGGGATGATTCTTCAATTTGCCTAGATTTTATCAGCAATATGTCACTTTCTGTTGGTTTATTAATGCGAATTCTGTTAAGTGCTGCAGCGAATTGGACATCATCTTTCTGTCTCATAATCTCCTCTAACTGAATCAATTGAAAGTGTTTACACCATAGAGAACCATAAAGGTTTGCCAGTGGGTCGTTACTGTATTGCTTGAATATAGGGCATCGAGCCACTGGTGGTAACTGGTACAAATCTCCTACTGCCAGCACTGACACCCCACCAAATGGTTCATCACACATCTTGATGTCTACCAATCTCCTATGAATGGCCAACAGAAAATCTGAGGAAACAAAAGAAATTTCATCAATAATGAGTATGCAAAAATTTCCAAGTAAACTCTTCATACGTGCTTATTGTTTACTTGTTAGTGGTATGTAGCCTGCATGTCTTCTCTCAAAAACAGGTATCTGAAAAGTGGAATGTAATGTTTGTCCACCTATGTTGAAAGCTGCAACACCAGTAAAGGCAGCAACTAATACAGTTGTTTCTTCATCTGTTTTGGAGATGGATAGTACTCTGTTTGCAGTTTGCACAATCGTTCGTACTAGATGGCTTTTTCCTACTCCAGCTCCACCAGACAGGAACAGATGGAATGGTTTAGGTCTTCGTCTTGTTTTGTAAGTCAATGACATTTCTATACACCACTGTACAATGAATTGGTGCACTTTCTTTTGATCGTCATTCAACATGCATGTCATTTCTAACCACATCTCCTGACTTACTTGGTTGTTATTGACCTCATATTCATATCTTTGCAAACCAACATCTTGAGGATTTACAGTGTGTCCTCCATCAAGGTGGATGTAGTCTTGGTGCAGTGAAGTGCCTTCTTGTCTATCTTCTTCCTGTTGTTGTTCAACTGTAGATGCTAATGTTGCCCATGCATCCTCTGGTTCACCATTTTCTTGCAACTCTTGAGCTGCATCTTCAACAGCATCAGAATTTGGTTCATAAAGTAGTACTTTTTGTTCAATATCATCAAAAACGTCCATATACTTGGTCTTGTACATGCCGTCTTTTCCCTTGAGGTCAGTTTCTTCATGTCGCCAAGGGTAGTACAACATGAGTTTTGAATGGTAGTATTCCTCTGGTGTTTTGATTTTGGAAAACTTGTGTGTACGAATGATCAAAGGTCTTTTTCTCAGTGTTAATGTTCCTCCATTGTCTTGTAGATGAATGGTTTTTGGAAGGTTTCGTTCTGATGCCTCTGGTACATTTATGTCTATGTCAATGTCAATTTCGGTCTGTTCAATAGATTCTTTCTTGTTTTCATATATATAGTGGGAACAGAAGTCTGCAAAACACATGTTTTCGACACTGGCTGGTCTTATGATATAGCGATCAATTATGCCTTTCTGCACAAGATCATCATCATCATCTTCCATGGTCTGGATGACTTTCAGTGGTTTCAACAAGTAAGTTCGATTCTCAGGCAAATTTGATGGTACAAACGTTACTTGTCGTGAGCTTTTTGATAATGGAAGAGACAATAACCTATACACTGCTTCTTGTGCACTCACCTCCCTATGTGAAAGAAATTTTTTAGCAACCTTTTGCATTTTGGACTTAGCACCAAGTGGCTCACATGTTTTACTTACTGACTTCAAAAGATCTCCAAGTGTTTTTCAGGCTTGCTCACATATGATGCTACATACATTATGCAAGCAAACACATTTGTCACAAACTGTATATCCATATTTGCTTCCCATGCTGACAGGAGATTGGCATTGTAGAAGTTTATCCTGTTTTCCGCTGGTTTTCTTCGTAGAAGTACAGCTGGCTGCCCATTCTTTGTTTTTAGCCAACGTATAGCTTGTAAGTATGTGTCCATATTTATTTTCAATTGTTCAAGAATGTCACTTAAGTGTAAGCTGGGGTTCAACAGAACGTCATTTACTTTTGTTTGAACTTCATGCAGAATGTTAAACTTTTAGGAGGTAAGCTTACAAATGGGAGAAAATCAGTTGTGCTTTCCATAGCTGGAAGAGGGAAACCAAATCTACATTGTTTTCCTGATTTCTGGCATGAAATAGAATGTGTGTGCATCTGTACAGTTTTCAAAGTTGAACGTAGATCGTCTTGGTCTTCAGGTAGAGCACAGGTAACATATATATCTACAAATTCTTTCACTTGCACTGTTGTATGTTCTGTTATAGTTGGTGCTTCTTTAACCCAGATGACGATATGGGCATGGGGTGATCCGCGTTGTTGGAACTCAATCCTGTACTTAAAGTCTACTATTTTTCCAACAGGATGTGCTTCACCACACAACACATCATTCACAAATAGCTGTAACCTGTGGTCAAAATGCCGAGCTGCACTCACTGGATTTGTCCTTAGCCAGAAGCTTTTCTGCTCCCACGTCATATTGTTGACATCATCATCTGTGAATTTTTCACCATGCTGTTTTCCTATTATTTGGATAGTGTCTGTCCACCTCATGTCTGCTGCAGACAAAGTGAGGAACCATGTACAGGCACCAAGTTGTCTGATCATGCCAAACAAATCGTAAAGCATCTTGTTATAATATGCTGGAGATCCTCTGACTTTTTGCAAGAAATGGTAACTTAGATCATTTCGAGTGAGCTGTCTCATATTTTCTGCTTCATTGATTTGACCAGTTGTAACTCTATTTGTTTGTACTTCTCCTTTGCACTTTCTTAATGCAATACTGAGGCAATCAGATATATCTTTGGCTTCACATCTATATTGGGCGTAAAACAAGTATTCAATGGATGAAGAAAATCTTGTATCATGGTTTAAAATTCTGCTTTTAAAGTACTGTTTCATTGTTATTTTTTTCGGTCTCTTGCAAGAGAAACCAAAACATCCATCTGGAAACAGATTTGGGAATGATAGGTCTTCACTGAATTGATCTGAATGAAAACTTTCAGGTTTTTTCCCTTCTCCTGGAGCCAATGACAGAATAAAGTCCGAGTCAGCACTAAGATCCTTTGGTTGTAAACATGAGTCATATGGAAGGCCTGCTAGTTTGGTTCTCACATCCTGTTGCTGTTCTTCTTCATCAGTATCAAGGTCACTGTCACTTTGAGCCTCATCAGAAGTATGCATATTTGGTAAACTAGTCTGCTCATGTCTATTTTCTTCTGAAGTGTTTTTATCACTACCTTGTATCACATGATATCTTTTATTCCCATCACCATGTCTTTTTACAGTTTGTGTCTGATCAGAAATATTCCTATGTTTTTCAATGATATTCGTCTGATCACTTGACTTTTCGCTATCAAATTTTTCATTGTCTCTTTCACAAACAACAGCATCTGGCATCACTGATTCATCATTGTCACTACCATGATAGTTTGTAAGTGATTCCCACAGGTTAGGATTTTCAATACTGGCATCTTCTTGCCACTTATTATTTATTAGTGATTGTTGTTCATTTTCAGGTAATACAATGCAGTAAATCCTTTCCAAGGCCGTATGACTTGTTTAATAGTGTGGCCACGATACTGAAGTTTTCTCTTCAGCTTAACTGTCAGAGTTGCTGATGAAGGTAGACGAGGCAAAATACCACAGGTTTCATCTGGGTCAACAGGAACATTCACAACACAACCGTGAACTGCCTTTTGCTTGCCTCTAGGTAAACCTAATATTTTCATAAATGGAATACGCTTGCTTATCAGTGTCACTTCTAAACTTGAAAGGTTCTTCAAGACATCTGGAATTTCTGTAAGTTGTAACAAATTTCCAACTGATAAAGGAGGTATGTGACCTTTACAAAGGCTGTTATGGCAGCTGTTACAAATATATCTCATGTGATCAAAACTTTTTATGTTATTAGTGCAATCTGCAATAAGTGCTGCACTGTAAATATCACTCACAAACTTTTTCACATTATGTCTATAAAGCAGGAGTTGACACGAACAGCAAATGTATGTGGGACCTTCTTTAATTTTACTCCTGAAAGCTTGAATAGTTGATGCAATGCTTTTTGAACTCTGCTTTCTGTATTTCTGTTGTCGTTCATTTTCGTACAGTCTCTGTCCTGATGTGACTTCCTTGTTGCCTTGTTTCTGTCTCATTCTGGAGTTAGCTTTATGTGTTCTCTCTTTCAGCTTAACCCGAGTGTCATTTTCTTCTCTCTGTCTCATTCTAAAGTTGGCTTTAACTGTTCTCTCTTTTAGCTTAACCAAAGTGTCATTTTCTTCTGTCTTTCTCATTCTGGTCTTAGCTTTATGTGTTCTCTCTTTCAGCTTAACCAGAGTGTCATTTTCTTCTCTCTGTCTCATTCTGGAGTTGGCTTTATGTGCTCTCTCTTTCAGCTTAACCCGAGTGTCATTTTCTTCTCTCTGTCTCATTCTGGAGTTGGCTTTATGTGCTCTCTCTTTTCAGCTTAACCCGAGTGTCATTTTCTTCTGTCTGTCTCATTCTGGAGTTGGCTTTATGTGCTCTCTCTTTCAGCTTAACCCAAGTGTCATTTTCTTCTCTCTGTCTCATTCTGGAGTTGGCTTTATGTGCTCTCTCTTTCAGCTTAACCTGAGTGTCATTTTCTTCTCTCTGTCTCATTCTAAAGTTGGCTTTAAGTGTTCTCTCTTTCAGCTTAACCAAAGTGTCATTTTCTTCTCTCTGTCTCATTCTGGAGTTAGCTTTATGTGCTCTCTCTTTCAGCTTAACCCGAGTGTCATTTTCTTCTCTCTGTCTCATTCTAAAGTCGGCTTTTAGCATTCTTTGCTTAAGCTTATATTGTATCTCATTTTCTTCTCGCAGTCTCTTTCTGAGGTTGGCTTTAAGTGTCCTTTTTCTAAGTTTAACTTGAGTCTCATCTTTATGTCTTTCTCTGTAAGTGGCCTCTTTCCTTATTTCACTTTCTTTATTTTGCTTAACCTCATTCACATTTGTAAGCACATTTTGCTCGAAGCATTTATCTGTATTTTTTTTATCTTTGACAACAATTTTATTGTCTGAAACTATATGCTTTATTCTTTTAGCTTGTACACTATTGTCAACATCTAGCCAATTTGTATTTTCAGAGTTGTCAGGAGTAATAGGAGATCCCTTTGTATGGCATTTCCTTTTCATCCCAGTAAGAAACCTTTCACTTTTCACTTTTTCACTTTTTTTATTTTCCTTTTGCACAGACTTTTGCCTTTGATCTTCAAAATAGTTGTTTAGTAGGTTGTCTTGTTTACGAGTCATGTGAGAGCAGGAAGTTGAAGGTTCTGAAGTACTGCTACATTGCTCAGTTTGTGTTCTGTGAGATCTGTAAAGAAAAATAAAAAAATATATATATATAAAATTATATATATAAACATCATTGCCATCATTATATCAATTCCCTAAAGATGTAATGAAACCAGTTGGCAAATAATAAATAAATAAGTACAATTACATGTAGTTTATGTTGTTAATTACTTTTGTCTAAACATATATACATAAATACATACAGAATGGATATTTTTTAATATTTGGTTCTTTGAAAGAGAAATAAAAGCAAAAATATTGCTATGTACAATGCAGTAGTTTCATAAAAATAGTACCATTGCTTTAATCAAATTGTTAACTTTGTATGATGAGGATCCTTTAATATTTTTCTAATAAAGTCTTAATAAATATTTTATTAATGCAATGGCATGTCTGAGGAGACTTGCAGTAAACATTTGGGTTAGATTTCCTTTGTATTTTCTTCAGAACTTAGAAGGATGTATGGAAGGTAGCTATGCTAATGAATTATGATGAAAATACAAAACCATCACTAATCCATTGACACAATGCAATAAATAGTTTCATTATAGAATTTTTGTTAACACAAAGTCTTTTGTTCAGTGAGTTTTATTGATCTTTTTTTAAGGAAATTATAATAAATATTTTATCATTAAGGTGATTCCGCATTGTCAGCCATGTTGGATTTTCACTATGTGGGTGCAAATTGAAATAAGATTAAACTTTTATAAAGACACTTGTCATAATGTCAAAAGATGAACCATTTGCAATAAAACTTTAAAGAGAATGCATTTATGAATAAAATTCATAAATTTAAGAAATATAACAATAAAAATATTTACCTGTAAAGTGTTCAATTTCTGAAGACCAAATTCAATCTTGTATAGGGTTTTATTCACAATTCATGAATGGCAATATCCAGATTAAAGTCTTTATTAGTGCATACAAAAACTATCTTCTTGAAACAATGAGAATAAACCTGCAAAAAATTAATCCAAAATAAACACTTTTTCATGTCCTTGAAAATTCCTATCCTCCATATTGTGTGTAAAGAAAGTAGTGCAAGCTATATAAACATCAATTATGTATGTATGGTGTACAGGACAGACCATCTAAATTTACTGATAACATATAGGAATTATGAAGGTTAATTTTACATTTCCAAAGCAGTTTACATTAGAAAGTACCATTGTGTATATATGTGAACTGAGTTTTGCTTTACTGTTTTAACCATGCAAATATAAGGGATTTTTAGCCCAGAAATCAATAATTAATAAATATGTGATGAACTGAGAACAAAATTATTACAATTTCCTTTTTTCAATTTCTTCAAAATTCATAAAGAAAGGTCTATCATTGCCCAGAAATGCTTTTATTTATCTTCTGGAATGTTTTTCTTTTAATTTTGATGTCTTTGTATATTTTTAAAGTCAGTCATTGGTCAATTAATTGGACATCTTATGCTAATGTATTTTTTTTAAACTAATGCAATTATTTAATTAGTCTTTTTATTGAATAAAAATAATCTTTTCTTAAATTTCCATAACATTATCACAAATTATTTCATATTCAGTGCTACTTTCTCCATGTTATAAGTATGTAAGATGCTGGAAAACCATTATTTAAATGTAATTAAACTTATTTTTTGTCCTTGTAAATATTTAAAACATACAAAATCATCAATATAAAGCTGTTGTTGCCTTAACATGGTATAAGATGAGGTTTTAATTTTCATTTTACCCTGCAAGCATTCAATGAAAATAATATTTTAAATTTACTGGCACAAATTCCACTTTTGAATTTATTCTACTGTATATGTAAGTAAATTTCATTAAAATTTACAATGCTCCGAACTAATTTTACTGGCCACGGGCCACCACACATAACAAACATTTACATAGTGCTGCAAGTAATTATAAAATAATTATTTTTTAAGGGTGGTTGTTTTACTGTTTCTAAAAATAAATAAGATAAAGTGTATACACAAGAAATTAATTCTTTCCTTGACTGGTATGTAACTATTCATAAGAATATGAATGTAGTATTAAAAATAATTCAATTGATATACATATTAATTTTTGTTTATATTCAAAAATAAACCATCAAATGTGTAGTGTATGTATTATATTTGTACCAGAACTTTATATATAAATCAGTAGCACAAAAACCAGTGAAGGTGACATCGCAAATTTGTACCTTTATTGGTGGAGGAAGGCCTCAAATGCCCCTCTGTAATTAATTCCGGCACAAACAGGCACCTGAGTAGAAACACCAATGCTAAGTAATATACCTGTAAAGCTTTCTGACAATGAAAAACCCAGACATGCTGGCAACGCTAACACTTACAGTGGTTACAGAAAAGCACTTAAAAATTTGGCAGTCTTTCAAATTATCATTGATATATATTGTTTTTGATTAATGTCTCTATTTGTTTAATTATTTGAAAAATTTTACCTTTAATTTATATATCAATAAATTTCAATGATCCATCAAGGAAATCAGTTTGTAAATCCTCAACATCATAAGATTCATCTTCACCATCATATAAAAGTTGATACACAGCATGTGGGTTACCGTCTTTCCCTTTGGTTACTGAAAGTACTGATCCAGTATACCACTTTAATGAGCCGTCATCTAACTTCCACTGATGATTTATTCTCCTTCCAACAAATTTCTGTTTCCTGATCCTGTCAATTCATTTTGATGTCATATTATTTCAAGGAGAAATACTTATAATATTGCAAATAAAGCACTGATATATTTAAAATCTGTTTTGTTCCAGGTTTTGAATATAAATTGACTTAAGTGCAACGTCATATACTATAAATAAAAACTAATACATATCAGATGATTATATTCTGATAAACCAATAGTGAAATTTATAAAATATAATTTTCACTGTAGCCGGATTATATCTGAATGCGGATGAAAAAAAAATCAAAACTGAATGGAATAACAGGCAAAAATAAATGCCGTCATGCGTAAATTTTGCTTCTTTCGGAAAGAAAGTCAATGTCACCATACATTATGTAAAAATAAAACAAAATTAGAGAAATTTAACAGAACTATATTTCAAACTTGTTGATGTGATGTCATGATGTGATGACGTCACGAAGAAGAATGCGCGACGTTACGCAGCAAAATCAGTAAAAATTACTTAAAATCACTTAAAACGCAGGAAATAAAAACAAAATTTATTTGTTTTACATATAAGATTGAAATATATTTCATTCGTGAACACCAGCTATTATATTTTCACTCGTGGCTACGCCACTCGTAAAAATATTGCATCTGGTGTTCACTCAGTGAAATTATATTTCAATCTTACATGCAAAACAAACAAATATCCTCTATATATTGCATTTATTTCTATATGCACAAAATAATTTCAGGGCATATCATATTACACCCCATGGCATCCGTCCATCCATCACTCCTTATGCAATTTGGTTTCCGGAGCATAACGTAACTTCCATTTCACCCACAGTATTCAAAGTTCATAGGATGATTGTCCATTTTAGGGTATAAGACCCCTTTTGATTTTGGGGTCACAAGGTCAATGTCACAATTACCTTGAAACTGAAGACAGGTTCACCGGAATAAATGCAGTATTAATCAACCTACAGCTGTAAAATTTTATATGAAAGATGAACAGCCATGTCCAATACATGACCCCTATTCACTGCTATTGATTTCAGGGTCAAAAGGTCAAAGGTCTGTGTCAAAATGACCTTTACATTGAAAATTGTGCTTTCTTGAGCATAACTTAAGTTCCATTTGGCCCACATTGTTCAAACTTCACAGAATGATTGCCATTGAATAAAAGATCCATAAATATATTGGGTTCACCATGTGAAAGGTCAATATCAAAATACCTAAATATTGTTAAAAGTTTTACAACTATCAAACTTCATAGGATGATCACTTATATTGAGTACATTCATTTTATGCCCTTAAGAATTGGCATAAATTATGTAATACCCCTGGCATCTTTCTGTTCATCAGTCATAGCACTTTTACTTACAAGATAAAAAAATTAATTATGGTGCTTTGGAAACAGCAACTGTATATATATGAAACTTCTTCATCTATAAAGAAGGATTGCTTTTTGAAGGAGGTAATACTTTATTCAATTCCCATGCCTTACAAATGCTTCATCATAAACTAAAAAAAAAATTGGGCCATATAATCCTCTACCTAGAGGTGCTCTTGTTTCCAGTAGTCAAAAAAGCAATCCATTTCATAAATAAATTTTCAAAACTGCCAATCAACAAAAAGTGTTTTCCAACCAATTTAAAGTTAATACCATAGTGAAATAATTATTTATTTACCTTTTACTCTGGGAACAAGATGGAGGTATATCACTGGATGATGTTGATGGTTCATTTGCAACTGAACATTTGTCGGGTTGAACTGCTTTAATGGTAGGCCTTTTCTTCAACAAAATATCTTCTTGATGCTGTAATAATATGATAAAATATATTTTAAATGGTTTTGCCAAATTGATGTAAACAAACTCATTAAGATAATGTATATTAAATATAATACCTAATATTAAAAAGAATAACCATCTATCATATGTAGCTGCATAAGTTTTGTAACAAATGTACAAACCTGGTGCAGGGTATTTGACAAAATCAATAATAAACCCTTTGAATAATAATTTATTGATTTCTTCAATAAATTAATATAAATTGTAATTTTATACAGTAATGAAAACAATTGTTAAACGTGCTTGTTGACTTGTGTGAATTTTTTCAACCTTTTCTAACAACTTACCCATGGTAAAGAAGGTTTTCTAATCCCGGAAACAGTTCCATGTCTAGGAACAGCTAATTCTGGTAGCATATGAGAAAAGTAAAAATCTTTTAATTTTGGAACCATTTTTCTTTCCCATAAATCTTTGTCTTTAAATATTCTTTCAATAAATATATCATTAGGGTTTATCCTTCTCACTACTAAGTCACACCAATCATAATCTAAAATATTAAGTTGTCCCTGAATTTGGTAGAAATATTTATGATTTCTTTTTAAACATATTTTTCCATTTTCCATTTTCAAGCAGAAGTTTTTATCACTTTCAGCAGCTTCATGTATTAATTTCTTACTGTTGTTAAGGAGTGTTTTTATCTCTATTAGCCCATTTGGTCCTTCTTCACATATAACAATTCCATCACTTGATGAAGCTAAGTAAGGCCTTTCTTTATCTACTACAAGTCCAGGAATCTGTATAGTTTTTACAGTGTTGACACTTTTATTTTTTATGTTCTTGTACTCAATCCTTGCATTTTCTTCCTCGTTCTGCCCTCGGATTGTATAAATGTTTCCTTTAAATTTGGAATATAACAGCCGTTTTATGATGTTAGAAGAATTATTATTTAGTGATCTACTCATTACATCTCCAAATATTGAGCTGGTTAATCTTTTCTTCCTTTCATCATGCCATAAATCATTAGATGATTGTCCCCGAGTTTTTTTTTCTATTTCATCTATTTTCACATTCATAATCTCTGTCTTAAAATAATTTTCACATTCCAATTCTAAATTTTCTTTACTAATATCATCTGTGTCTATTAACACCTCTTCTCCATAATCAGCTTTTCCTTTCTTTCTCAAAATTGAGGATTCTTCCCTCTTTCTTTTTCTTCTTAAGATGTTTTCTTTCTTTTTTGAGGATTTAATAGCATTTAAACGTTTGTTGACTCTATATTTATATGTGTTAATGAATATTTTGTCGGGTCTTTTTTCAAAAATTTGTTGAAAAGCTATGGGTGACCAAGCTGGCCCAAGTATTGATCTTAATGCAGCTCCATAGCATCTTGCATAAAATGACCCTTTAAAACACTTATTGTACATTTTTCCTCCATCAAATTTACATCGCACATTCATCCATGCTTCTGCTAAATTGCTTGTGAAATTACAGATTAATCTGTTACTTTTTTCTGCTAAACGATTCAAAAATATATACACATCTTTTAAAAGAGAATGTGTGATGGAATCAATTTTTGTTGGGAAACAACCTCCTTTTCTTAAACTTTCTGTTTCTTCTTTTGTAAGGTTCTGCATGCTGTCTCTCCAATAATCACTTTGGCAAATAATTACATCTCCAGAGTCATTTTGGAGTTCTTCAAAATCATCATTTTGGAGAACAGGTGGTAAATCATCTTTTTTATGTTTACAAAAATCAGTTGAACACATATCGTGATGACCTAAAACATGTCTTCCAGCATTTCTTATGTCTTGCCTCAATTTCTTAATTGCTTCATTTTTGTTTTCTTCTTTGCTTCGCATAATTATAGCGCATCGTACCCCGGCTGTTATCCTTCTTATGTTGTTTTTGGTGAGTCTACCTTTGCCCTTATAATGAGTTTTTTCCGATACAAGCTTCTCTAAGTTTGAGCGTAAACATTTTGTGGCATGATTGGCACATTCTATTTTTTGAACATGCGGACCCCAAATTGGAATATTTTTGATAATCGTAGCATATACAGAGCTGTCACCATCTGCAATCATCTGCATATATCTTAAACCGTACTTCTTTTCACATTCTCTGAAACCTTCCAATATTATGTCACTTTCCATCGATTGTGACGATTGTTCCCAATTTTTGAAACATTCATGTTTTACGGGTTCCTGGTTTTTAGTTGCTGCCCGACTACAAATATAACATAGTTTATTTCGTATTCCAATATGAAGCAATTTTTTGGTCTTCAATCCAAAGATTACACCTACACCACCCATTGCATTATACGTATGCTTATGACTTCTTTTCGACCAGCCACCATCACAGACAACAGCTATTGCTGGTACACCCTGAAAATATTCATCATTTTCAATGGCAATTCTCTTCTCTTCCTCTCCAGCTTGTTTCATTTCATCCTGAAGAACATCATTCCATAATTTTCCAATTTGACCCTCAATTTTAGAGTAAGTCCTCTCATTAATGCCTGGAATGCCCATTGTTCCCATTGACTCATTCAAGGATGAGCACCCACCACCAGTCACCATATTTCCCCAAACACATCTCAAATTAATTTCCTGTATGTTTTCATTTCCTATTTTATCACTATTATCAATATTAAATTTTTCACCACATCCACAGCAAATGATAGTCAGAATGAAATAAAATCCGTGCTGTTTCTCAGAATGTAAAGAAACAACATTTTCTCCCTTAGCTGCCTTAGCCCTAGCAGAATCACACAATGCTGTGTGTGTTGTGATATCCATGACATGCTGCTGAAATTTTTTAATGTTAACTATTCTATTTCCTTCAAAGTTTGGTTTCACTGAATGTAAATACATCTTATGACTTTCCTTGTCATTTATCAGTCTATACTTTTGACTAATTTTTGATGCTATTTGGCATACAGATATTTTCAAACTATTACTCTTTTTCACAACTGAAAATGATTCACAATTTAAGTTCTTCAATGTGTCTAGTCTTTTCTCAATTAGTTTCTGTTTCTTCCACTTTTTCAACTTTTCTACATTTATATAAAATTGTATCAGCAATAAGTATCATTTGCCATAATTTTATTCAATATTTTTTCATTTAACTTCCTCATAACAGGTTTTAGATTTGATTGAATGATATTTTATTTTATTATATACTTATAATGGAATTGTAATAAATACTGATAAAATAAAATGTTTAATTTTCATTTTATACATTTTCATTTTAAAAATTATATTTTTCAATAAATTGAACAAAATTTTATGTATTTTCATTGGTGTCTTGTCACAATGACTTCTACTTCTTACATAAATGAGCTGGGTCACTTTAACAAGAAATATATGCAAAGATATTTAAGAAATATACTTTGAAATAAATTGAGAATTGTGTTTTTATGCTATTATCATTCCGATTTTACTGAAAAACGTTTAAACGCTTTTTAATTTGGGTCATTTGTTTACTATTTGAATAATAATTTTGGAAGTGCTAGAATAATCTGAAATTTGGCCCAAAGATTAGTGGTGTAAACCTAAATCAATTTGTGCATTTATCTGTAAAAAATATTTTCAGTCCCGTAATATAAAAAAAAAACCTCAGTGGAGTCCCTTTAACTTTTAAAGAAATATTAGGCCAAATAAAAAAATATGTCTGGTTCAGGAAACATTTAGGAGGGTAGGGATTTGTTTTGTTTTTTGTTTTTTTTTAATAGTCTTATTTTCCATTTTGAGATGTGTTGCTTGCTTAAACAGAGATTGTAAACAATCAATGCCAACACCATTTTGTAAGTTCCACCAGCAGTGTCAATGAATGGTATTGTTAAAGAAATATATTAAAATGATCACTGTCAACAAGTTAAGAATGACACTAGCAAACAGTTTAGCATCTTTTCACTTGAAGCAGCTCTCGTAAATGAATCACTTTTATCAAACAAATGCCCTAAAACATGTTACTTTACCTTCCAAAATGTTGCCCCTTGGATGGCCGTTGACATCTCACACTTCACATCGTATAATACTTATAATTTTTTTTGAGATTGGCCAAACATTATTTAAGTTGACTAAAACAATTCATGTACTTAAAAGTTTATTAATTAACTCATATCAAATATTTGAAACAATGAACAGCAAAATTCATTGCTTCTTCATATTCCCAAATATTGAAGTTTATAAACTTTTTGTAACCAAAAAATTATGTATTGAAAATATAAAAAAAATAGTTTAGGGTAGGTGGTAAAAAATAGGGTATGTCGGGTTCCCTGAACCAGACATATTTTTTATTTTTGGCTAATATCAAAGTTTCACTTCTACATAAGTTCTGCTATATATATATATACAGTAGAACTTTGGTAAGTCGAAGTTGGAGGGACTTGCGTAAAAACTTCGACACATCGGGACTTCGACTCATGAATCGATCTGAATTTCATGACAAAATTTCAACCCGTGACTAGCCCTAATTATAAGATCTATAACGTAACCTGTTTCATGTTTTTCTTTCATTCATTAATCTTATTTTCATTTTAAAAAGTTTGCTGTTAAAATTTAAAATATTTGGGGCCCCCTTTGAAGTATACAAAGAAGTTTAAAAAAAAAATACGAAAAGGGAAAAACTAAACCCGTTTAATTTTTGGTTGAAAAGCAACCCGGGGAAAGGAATACACAAAAATCTTAAAAGTTTTCTTCCTTTTTTAAAACCCCTCCATTAAAACAAAATTAAGATTTTTACTAATTTAAAATAAAATTTTGAAAGGGTTTTTTAAACATTATAAAATTGACAAAACCTTTTGGGCAAAAAAATTAAATTCTCAATCAAAGTGAAAATAAAAGAAATTCATTTTGTTGTAAATTTATAGTTTAAATTTTTAAAACCAAAAAAATTTGACCTGAAAAAAAATAAAAAAATTGTCTAAATAGCTTTTTAAAAAATAATGGGAAAAAAGGGGGCTATATTTTTTCGCAATTTAAAAATCACTAATAAATTCGCTATAATTTACTGTATATATATTTGAATGGCTGGATGATACAGTAAATTCTTATGTAAGATGTTACTTTGACATGAAACATTTTAACTATTTAATCGTTCATTGGTGTATCGCAAAGCAGTTTGCGTATTGCTCCTCTGTATGTTGAAACGTATGTTATTGTCTGTACCCTGACAATACACAGTCATATTCATATTACTAGTCTATTATATTATAGGCACATACAAGCAAATGTGTATTTTAAAAATATTTTAAAATAAGCAAATGATACTAATTGCTGACCAGCACGAGAGTATCTCAAACAATATTTGTTGAACTTTCTATTGTGCTGACCAGGCCTATTTCTCCGATAAGCCATGTTGAATGTTTTAATTTCACAATTACACAGTAATATAAATATTAAATATCACAAATTATCCAAAATAATGTCACAAAACAGTTGAAACAAATCACTATAACACAGGCACAAAAGCTAAATTAAACACTCGTTATAAAATGATGTTTTGGTCACTGTAGCACACCATATGACATGTGGTTTCATTCATGAATTCACACTTCAACATGCATGTTATTATTTATTTTTCTTAATAGAACAATTTTACATAAATAACATATAACAATAATTAAATTTATATATTTACCTATACTTTTCATTCATAACTTAATGAAAAAAACAATACTTATAATAAGTTATACAATTTACCGTTATATTATGATTTCCATACAAAAATAAACAAACCAACACGTTACATGTCAACACCCATGTTTACATATATCTATCAGCAAAAATAGGGCGAATTTACACATGGATGTTTGAGAAAAAGTTAATGTTATAAATATCTGAAAATTGTGCCGGCGATCACCAACTGGCTTGTACCTACCATCAACAAAATATAACACGTTCATGTCAGCGTTGAAATGCCGCCATGTTTTAGTAAACAGTGTTGTTTGATTAACTTGCGGGGTTTTGTTCTGCAAAGTAACCGCTTCTGAAAATGGAAATGAAATTGCGCGTCAATTATATGAAAATAGAATATAAAATCATTATATTACTTTTTCATCACTAAACGATTAATAATAATATAATTTTAAGATCTTGTCCTTTACTTTCAAACAATTTTATTATTAAAAAGGTACACCTGCCATGCAATAGGCCCTATGTCGTTAACTCGATTAAGTATGTTTTTTATAGATAATGTGAGAATCAATAAAACCGGAAATAAACCGCTTTACAGATAAGGATTATAAATACATAAAAAAAATCTTTACATTCGGCGTTTTGTGTAACATCTGCTTTGCTAAAAAGAAAATTCAATTTATATTTAATTTAGATTGAAGTAAAAGAAGTTCCTTGAATGTATAAATCATAAAGATATTATCTTTATATTTAATACTCAATGTGCGTATTAACATATGAGATTGTGAACAGTCTCCATTTCCTGCCGCAATAGAAAAATGTAAACATTGAAATACTGACAGATACTATTAAACAATTAGAAAGATCAAGCCATTACATCCCAATGAAATGGTAATATTTGATAAGATACATATCAGTGTTAAATGAAATGCGTCTTTTTATTATATGTTATTGGCTTACATTCGCGAGATTTTGTGTTGAAATGTCTTTTATGCACGGGCATGAAAAAACAAAAATGGCGAAGATAAGGTGTGCATTTTCCTCGTGGCTTTCAAATTTATTTCGGTAAATAATGAGAAAATCTCTTTTTAGACTTTTGTCGTCACTTCTTTGGTGTGTATTTAAATAATTTACATTCATATTGTGCGTAATATCGTAAAGGTATGTTAGTATTTGGTCTTCGGAATTTAGGCATATTTTATTATATTTTTCAATAAACATACCAATAGCAAGATACATTTTTTAATGAAAGTAAACTATTTACAACAACATCTTTCTAACTCATTCATTTCACAATGTGTTGGAACTAGGAAGCCTTTCATTTCTTTGCTTTCATATTTGCATGTTATTTCTCATATGTTATGAAAACTAATGCGGAATCACCTTAAAGTGTTCTAACACCTGAAAAATATACCTACCCTTTTTCAAGTTCACGATTGTTCACGAAAGCAGAGAGTTGGTCGTGACATCTAGAGGGCTCTGGCTGTACTGGGTTCCCTTGTACACCTTCTACTGCTCTGTTCTGAACAGATTGAAAATGTTTTCTATTAAAATGTCACAAGCTTGAGAAGAAATTCCAAATTCATGAATTTAAGGAATATTAAAAATATTGTTTTAGCATGAGGGATCATAATATTAGTCTGACAATATTCAGCCACAAAATGTTTTGTTTTTTTTCAAAAATCATACCCTGATGAAGGCTATTGAATAGCCGAAACGTAGGTCTTAAATAAAATTATAGAAACCTGACCCACTTTGTTTCGTGTGTTTCACTTTCCTTATTCTTTTTATTAGTTTTTTGTAGAAAGACTATATACAGACTTAAATGAATAAATAAGGCAGTAACAACTAAGCATCTGAACAAAGTTTTAAAAAAGATTATTAAAAGAACACGACTGAGATCCAAAAACCAAAAAACATACAATCTCAATTTCTTACATAGACCAGCAGAGGCACTCAATACAGAAAGATATGCAAAATAATTAAGAAATATTCTCAGAAATAAATTGAAAATTACATTTTTTGTGCTAGTCTAAGCCAGATTTGAGTGAAAAAAGTTGCAATGCTTTTCAATTTTGGGTAATTTTTAACAATTTAAATAATTATTCTGGAAAAATGAAGTGAGCAAATGATCTAAAATTTTGCAGACAAGTTATTGATCTATACCTACATCAAACTCAACATTAATCTCGAAAATTATTTTAAGTCCCCTTATGTCAAAAACCATCAGTGGAGTCCCTTTAATTATAGCAATGATATATTTGAAAAAGAGGTTACCTGACTTTCCACTAGTCGTGACTGTCTCTTCCTCAGCCTTTCTTTCTCCTTTTTATTCCTGTTCATTTTCTATTTCAGTAGCCTGGCACAGCAACCTAAAATTTTTATTCAAAAATTCAAAAACATTAACATCATTTATAACAGATTGACATACAGAACTATATTCCACTAAAACAAATGTGGCAACAGACTCATGGAAGAAAATAATGTCATAAACAGCAAGCTTTCTTTCATTTGAAGTTATGAAGGTTTTTATAGTAAAATGACTAATGAGAATTTATAAAATTAAACTAGGAGCATAAAACTGTACACAGAAATTCAAGTTAATTCTGTTGAGTAACATCAAATTTGGTACCAATGATGTGAAGGAATATTAGTAACAGACAAATATGTCATGTCCTGTTGCCACAAATGCAGATAGAGGAGGTTAAGATTAATGGTAAGCAAGGATTTGAATAATCATTGTATTATTCTGCTATCACTTATCTATTTTTACTATACATTATAGAATCATATAAAACCAAAACCCTTTTCTCACAAACTCATAATTCTGAAAACTTTCTCTTTAGTCCTATGTCCCATAATGGTAATTAACATTTATAAAGCAATTTTCCAATAAGTATTTATCTTGTTACAATGATTAATCATCAATTTAATTAACTATATTCTTTACACAAAATAAACTATGACAAATAGGAACATCTGAAACAAATATTAATAACAGTACATGTTACTTAATAACATGCAATATGTATTAATTTCAGTTATGTTCTGGTAATTTCCATGTGCTAATATAGAATAGTGTAAAAAAAACCAACAGGTTAATTATGTTGAAAAATTGTTTCTCTTAGTTGAGAGAGTATTCACAAATTAAATTCCAATCAATCGTGAAATTGTTAATAAGTGTAATAAACAATTAAGAAAATATAATGCAATTTTTAGATATTGTTGTGCACTGATTAACCTTGATTCAGGTCTATATTAAACATTATTTTCAAAAGAAAGAAAATGTTAAACACAAAGAAGTATACATTGCATATTGTGAAGAAAACTAACACTTGTTTTACAAACAGTTCAATAGAAGATGATTTGTAAGTCTCATGGGAAAAATGTACATAAACATTGATAAAAATCATATCTATGAAATATTGTCTAAATATTAAAAAAAAAAATCAGTTGCATCCCAGTTTTTCACAAAACTTAAGATCATAAAAGAAAGAATGTTGAACACATTGAACAACTGTTTCTCATCATGTATCAATAATGTAAATTTCAATCTGTTTCGTCGTCCCGAGTGTCAAAAAGTTTCTTTTTGCATTTCTTGGGTTCTGGTAGCTCCAAGTCCTCATCAAAGAAGGCAAGATCAAAGTGCTCCAACTTTTGTTGCATCTTTGCTGTTGACTGCAGGAGAAATTTCTCTCTGCTTTGAAGACAATTAACCTTTTGCTGCAAAGCAGCACTTTTCATGGTTAAGGTCTGAAACTGGTAGCCAATTTGTTGTTGTTTAGATTTATTCAACCTCAAGACCTTCTCAAGTATGTGTGCCACTTCTCTAGGTTCATTCTTGTTCAGATGATACATAGCTGCCTTTAGGTTTGTTGAATTTTCTTCAAAGTGCTGATCCATTTGAGTAGACAGTTTCTTTACAGAATCCAACAGCCCAGCTTGGTTTAATGTCATAGTGGATTTAGGTGAACAGGACTGGACTGCCCTGGCATTTGTGTTTGTACTGGTCACAGGAGTAGCTGTGCAAGGTAATAGTGAACAGACAGTACTGCTTCCAGAAATAGTAGGTCTAGGCGAACAGGACTGGATTGTCCTGGCATTTGTGTCTGTACTGGTCATAGACATAGTTGTACGAGATGAACAGTCACTACTACTTCCAGGACTAGTTTTCTCCTCCACTTCCTTACTACAGTCGAACATGATTCACTACAGATATATTTTAACTCTTTATGTTATATTATTAGTAATCTGAAAGTAGAAAACATTGCTCCAACCTGACCTCACTTAAACCATGAACATTACACTTAAATCTAAAGAACACATATATATTAGAAATTCATAAACAACAAAGCATGCAATATTGGATGGAGGTGTTCTGAAGTAAAACCAGGTTACAAACTCTAGAAGGGTTTTATGCCTTGATGATTTATAATAAATATTAGTATGGAATCAAAAAGTGATTATTTGCATGAAAAACAGTGACTGCTTATCCAATTGGCCAATTCCAATTCTTATTCCAGGGTTGTCCACATTTCAGTATGCCTAGACTAAAGCAAGAAACATTAATCTATTTAAATAGCCATGTACTTCAAATAGCCAGACATCAATGCAGCTATAGATATCCATTATTGTTCTGAAGTACAAACAGGTTATAAACTCTATAAGGGTTTTATGGCTTGATGATTTATAATAAATATTAGTATGGCATCAGAAAAAAAATTATTTGCATGAAAAATAAGATCTGCTTATCCATTTGACCTAAATTGGCATTGGATTGTCCACGTTCCAGTATGTCTAGAATAAAGCAAGAAACATGCATCTATGTAAATAACTGTGTACTTGAAATAGCCAAACACCAATCTATTTAAATAAAAAGCTGATATAGAATCATTAAAAATAATTGGCTTTTGTCATCATGAATCCAATAAATGATATTAATTTAGTGATTGTAATTTTTAAGTGCAGATGTAGCCATCACCAAAGCATACTGATACCAGTTATTCTTGCATAAATATGAGTGATAGGATTACAATATAAACACATAACTGTACAGATACTGTGCATGATTATATGAACATGCATGGTTATATGATTATGATTGGATGCATGAAGTCCGGCACCACGAACGAGGACGTAGCCAGTTCCAAGCTAAGTAAAATTCTGTGCTTCAAAACTCAATGGCTCGACTAAATAATTAAAAAAATTACAAGACATAAAAGTCATAAATACAGACCAATTTCTAATTACAAAATATTATCAAAGGTATGTAAAACTTCTCAAATATCTGGAGAGTTTACTTAGCTTGAAAGGTGCCATTTGCAAGACAACAACTACTTACTATGATCAAAAAAGAATTAACAGTATATACTCACCATAAATGTAGCCATGAACTTTGACTTGTGAAAGCGTGATCTTGCCCTTAAACTGTCACATGGGTTCTGCACACGACCTTCTTGATGTGAAAATGTGCGCAAAGTTTGACGAAAATCCTTCACTTGTTACAAGATTTAAAAATTGGACAAAATGGAAATGGACAGACTAACAAACAAACTGACAGACCAAGAGGTGCAGCAAAGTGATTTAAGAGTGGCATGGGTTCTGCAAGACCCCATCTATGTGATGGGATCTATATAAATTATAAGCAATAAACGGTTCTGATAAGCTTGCTTGTAATTCTTTAAATATATTTTAAATTTCAAGTGAATATCTGTTCTAGTTTCAGAAACATTTAAGTATTAATGGTTATATCAGAAAATTTTCTAAGCCTAAAAGGGGCATAACTTGTGTCATAAATCAATGGAATTGTAGAATTTTCGTCATCTGAGCTTGCTTGTAACCATTTGCATAAATTTTAAGTTTCAAGTAAATATCTGTTCTGGTTTAAGAAATATTATAGTAAATAAATTAAAAGACATAACAAGAGGGCCCTTGGGCCCTGGGTCGCTCACCTGAGGCATGGGTGAATGCCTGTATTTAGAGTTTGTGAAGGCAAACATTCTAGTTTCAATTAAACTGGGTAAAAGGTGATCTCAGTTTTACAAAGGTTTCCCAAAGCTCTGATCGGGTGACTTAGTTTCTGAACCTATTTAACTTAGTTTGAAATCTGCACTAGTTTTTGTTGACATAATATGTTGACAAATGGTTAAATGCGTCAATAACATCATAAAAATCTATGTCACAATATTTTGTGACCAATGTCACTGTGTACAAGTGTAAGACAATGACAAAGACTACAAGTAAATCAACATTTTTTTTTTATTATTTATACGAAGACTTGAAATTACAGTGTTAGGTTGAATACAGTCTGAGTGACAAAGATATCTGAAAGAGAAATCTGTAAAATGGTGAAATTTTTAAGAAGAGCTGGTAAGTAAAGCAATGGCTGTTTTTTGGGTTAGCATCATATTTTATTGTGTAGAGATTCTTTCTGTACAACAGTAGATAATTTTGTGATCTGACCAGTAAGTTTCTACTGTACCCACAGTGGCATCAATATTTGTTATTATCAAGTCTAATGCTGATAGATTATCAGTTGTAGGTTCATTAAGATGTAATTTACAGTTAAGCTTATCATACAAATACTGCAAAACACCCCTATGACAATTTAAAACATCAATATTAAAATCACCCAGAATAACTAAAGGCTTATGGGGTACCAAATGTGGAAAGAGTTTCTCTGTCAGCATAGTGCGAAAAGCAGAATCTGACATTTTTGGTGATTTATACAATACTACAACTTGCATTTCACTTAATTCTCTTGCAACATTCAGAAGAACAAATTCAAAATTCTGGGAGCTAAAGCAGTCTGCAGATTTTACTAATACATCAGCTTTGACATAAATAAGTAACCCATGTGGAGGTCTTTCAGATGTTGATGCAGTACACTGGTCATTGCGTATTAAATGGTATCCCTGTATCTGATAAGAAGTATCATTATCATTTTCATGTAATCTAGTTTCTGCCAATCCAATAATATCACAAGACAACAATCCTTGATCATGTTTCACATCAATGAAATGCTTGTTTAATGACCTACAATTGTTGAATGCGATTTTAAAATCCATTTTTGAAAATAAATGTATAGATTCCAAGGGAACATAACACAATTCTAGAGAAGCATCTTTAAGCAATCTCTCCATTTCTGTTTTAACTTTTTCATCAACTTGTAAAGCCTGCTCATTATACCCCCAAAAACGAAGTTTGGGGGGGTATATAGGAGTCACCCGGTGGTCGGTCGGTCGGTCGGTCGGTCGGTTGGTCGGTCGGGCGGTCTGTCGGTCGGTCCAGACGTCCGTTGCATTTTCCTTGTCCGGAGCATAACTTGAAAACTAATGGTTGGAATTCAATATAACTACATACAATGGTCAAGCACATTGAGAGGAAGTGCAGTGCACAAGAACCATAACTCTATCTTGACTAATTACAGAGTTATTGCCCTTTGTTACTTTTCCTTGTCCGGGGCATAACTTGAAAACTACTGGTTGGAATTCAAAACAACTTCATACAATTGTCAAACACAATAAGGGGAAGTGCAGTGCACAAGAACCATAACTCTATTCTAAAGTAATTACAGAGTTATTGCCCTTTGTTGCTTTTTCCATTGCTTTTTTTTTTGTCCGTTGCATTTTCCTTGTCCGGAGCATAACTTGAAGACTAATGGTTGGAATTCAATATAACTACATACAATGGTCAAGCACATTGAGAGGAAGTGCAGTGCGTAAGAAACATAACTCTATCTTGACTAATTACAGAGTTATTGCCCTTTGTTACTTTACCTTGTCCGTGGCATAACTTGAAAACTACTGGTTGGAATTCAAAACAACTTCATACAATTGTCAAACACAATAAGGGGAAGTGCAGTGTACAAGAACCATAACTCTATCTAAAGTAATTACAGAGTTATTGCCCTTTGTTGCTTTTCAATTGCCTTCTTTTTTTTTTCCGGAGCATAACTTGAAGACTAATGGTTGGAATTCAATATAACTACATACAATAGTCAAGCACATTGAGAGGAAGTGCAGTGCATAAGAACCATAACTCTATCTAAAGTCATTACAGAGTTATTGCCCTTTATTACTTTTCCATTGCTTTCTTTTGTCCGGACCATAACTTGAAGACTTATTGTTGGAATTCATTATAACTTCATACAATGGTCCAGCACGTTGAGAGGAAGTGCAGTGCACAAGAACCATAACTCCATTTTGACTTATTACAGAGTTACTGCCCTTTGTTTCTTTTTTTTGTCCAGAGCATGACTTTAAAACTACTGGTTGGAATTCAAAACAACTTCATGCAATGGTCAAGCACAATAAGGGGAAGTGCAGTGCACAAGAACCATAACTCCATCTTGACTAATTACAGAGTTACTGCCCTTTGTTACTTTTCCTTGTCCAGAGCATGACTTGAAAACTACTGGTTGGAATTCAAAACAACTTCATACAATGGTCAAGCACAATAAGGGGAAGTGCAGTGCACAAGAACCATAACTCCATCTTGACTAATTACAGAGTTATTGCCCTTTGTTACTTTTCCTTGTCCAGAGCATAACTTGAAAACTACTGTTTGGAATTCAGTACAACTTCATACAGTTGTCAAGAACATTCAAAGGAAGTGCAGTGCACAAGAGCCATAACTCCATTTTGACAAAATACAGAGTTACTGCCCTTTGATACTTTTCCTGTCAGGAGCATAACTTAAAACGTACTGGTTGGAATTCAAAACAACTTCATACAATGGTCAAGCACAATAAGAGGAAGTGCAGTGCACAAGAACTATAACTCTATCTTCAGTATTTATAGAGTTATTGCCCTTTGTTCTTTTTCTTTGTCTTTCTTGACTTATTACAGAGTAATTCATTTAAACTTCATCAATGGCCAAACCACATTGAAAGGAAATGCAAACATACATGAACCACAATTATCTTTAATTGCCCACAACCATAACTCTATGTTTCAATTCTTTTACAAGGTATTCTGTTACTAGTAACATCCT
>NW_026865024.1:0-9492 GCF_026571515.1 Ruditapes philippinarum
AAAACATTTTATGATAAAAACAACCATTTTGCGCCCTCAAAGTTGAAAATGTAATTTCTACTATACCAATTACTATCAAAGCAATTAATATTTTATATGCCACTTTTTTCCAGACTATTCTTGGAATATAAATTTAAAGTAAATAATGCTCTTGACCTTTGATATGTTTTAAAAATCCAGATGCTATTTAGCATAATATATTAACTGAAATATCGGTATATTTGTTTAGAAATAAATGCCGAAAGCGTTTTGTTTGAATTCGATTGTCTTAAGCACTTATGAAAGGACACAGCTGGAATGGATTTTAGTGGATCAATTACTTCTCTTAGTAGGGAATGATTACCAAATATTTTTTATTATTTAATGTCATTTTATGTGTATCAAACGCAAAAATATTGCGGATAATAGCGTTTTTCTTATAGGTATAAAGTTGATTTTAGATACCAATCTTTGTCTTCAGGATACTTCATGCTTCAATAATAGAAATGATAATTTGTTGTGTTCTTGATGATATATATATAATTTGTTGTGTTCTTGATGATTTTAACACAAAAGTTAGCAGGTGTTTCTCAATTCTATCAAGTAGAGATAGTGCATTAGAGCTGGTGAATTGATATAATTAATCATCAATTATAAGCACCGAATGAGATAGTGCCATAAAGTTTGATAGAAAACAGTGTGTCCAAAATAAATATACTTCAAGTACGAAGCGGATAAAACAGCCTATGCAACTTGTATCTTATAACTATATATATATTTTTATTTCATTATTGAGGCTACTCCATATCGCCCTGATAATTGATTTACCAACCTAAAATAATTGTAGTAATTTTGTACATTTTAGAATATATTTTTACTAAAATTTCTTTTAAAGTTCTTTGTTCTTATTTTTGAAAGATCAAATCTGCAAGATCAAATCGGTTTTGATGACAAACCAAATTTTAAGCTGATTGCATAAATAAATAAATGGTATTTATTTATTCTAAGACATATATTTTGAACATTCATTTTTTTAATGTCATCGTGATTTTGAAGGGTTGAGGGCATTCCTATCGGCACAACCATCAAGTAAAATTAAAGGGCATTATTAATATTATGAATTTTAATTTAAATTGTTTAAATATCGTGCTTGTAGACAGTCATATAAAAATTAATAATGCAAGGCATATAAAAGAATCAACAACAAAAAAGGGAACAACAAAAAAACCAATGCTAAATAAAGCAAATTACTAAATCCTATGCCTAAAATGTGCTTCTTTAATTAGAATTTCAGTTGTGCAATATCATTTAACTAAGAGTTACTACGTTCATTATAATTTCATTGGTGATCCGAAATGTTTGCAACTAGTCTTGTAGAGATAGAGCAACAACCAAAGTTGGTATAGTTGTGGACAAATGTATCATAAATGATCAAACAAAGTTTGGTTTAAATAAACCATACTAATAACATATGAATACATTTAAAAGACGCCACACAAACGTTACGTTCTCAAAATGGCGTCTATCACACTCAACACACTGATCATTTATATCGTAAACAACAGAAACATTAAAACACGTGTTTATTTATATCAAACATAATTATTTAGACATAGAAGTCGGCCAAAAGTTCATATTCGCTAGATAGTACTTTATGAATAGATCAAATTGAAAAGCACATATCAGCTTAGTGCTCTTGTATTGCAGGGATAAAGAAGAAGTTTCTCAGACCCAAAATTTCATCAAAACTGTCTTAATCATTTACTTTATTGTAAACAATTCGACTATCTGTTATTTTCCTTCATCAACAGTTATAACTCTTGTTTCTGTTATCGAACTTCTCGATCTAACCTAGTTTTCTAATTTGAATAACTTGTATAAATATTTACAAGAATATAATATATATGTAGACGAGGGGTTAACTGGTTATTTACAGATCCTTTTGACTTACAATTGTCTAGATAAAGTACGTGATTCATTTATGGACTATATTCAGTCATTAGCAATTTTTCTAACAATTTTGTCGTATCAAATACGATGAATTCTGAAAAATATGTCCTTTTCCATGGACAATGTCGTTAAGCAAATTGGCCCATAATCGAATGTCTGTATATCATAAATAATTATGTTTATAGTATTTATTATCTTACATGGCAACAAACTATGAAATATACATAAGGATGAAACATAAGGATGTTGTTTGTGTGTGATACATGGTACGGGACAACTATATAAAGCATCGGTATTGAACTGTAATAATATGATTTTAAGAAATTTCTCTGCACAGGATTTGTAGAGAACATGTTATTTTTTAATGAATGACTTAATCTTTGAACAATTAAACGTTAAATTAAACTCTGCTTATATCTTCATTGTTTTAAGATGAAATACCCTAGACTAAAGATGTAAACAATGATTGTTAGATTTCTATCTTTCTTTGATAAATCATGATATCTTGAGGAGAATATCTTTATGTCAATATAAGTATAGTAACGGGATAATTAGGAATTTAATAACATGTTATCTCAAAATTATGAAGGGTGAATAAATATTATCATTGACGGGGCGTCTATACATTTTGATTTTTTATATCAATGTAAAAAAAGTAAACAAATCCAGTCGAATATAACAATAAAAAAGAGAATAAAACGACTGTTTCAGACAATAAAATGTAATTATGAGTTTAATGTTTGCTGGTTATTACTCATTCTTATTATGATGAGATGATGCATTTTTTGACAATTTTGTTTGCTGATTAGTAATTTTCAAACGCTTTGAACTGTAAAAAGGAGTAGTATGTAATGAGTATACCAAAGTACTTTTGAATCCTGGAAATACTTTCATATAAATTTGACAGCGATTGTAAAATTGTGTTTTCAAGAAATCCAAACTGTAAGCGTACCTATTTAAAACATGCACTATCTTTTCTTATAAACGATAAAGTAGAATTTTTGAAATGTTGAAAGGTTTGCATAACTGCATTACCGTGTTTTCTATATCATTTGAAAACATCCCAAATCATAATATGCAAGCATTCACTCTGTTGAAATGTAATCATATCATCGTAAGCGTTTTATATCACCTCTTTTAATACTTATATGTCCAGCTACATTTTGGAAATATTTGAGGGGTCATACAAAAAGAGTATTAATTTTTACAAATGTAATGTCAAGCATAGTTACGGATCATTATTATCAATCACGTTTTTAATTTAACGAATGTTATGCATCTAAACATATGAATCTAGTATAAGAATTGAATCAGCCCACATATATCTTTGTAAATGAATTGTAGTGTGACACAGGATTGACTTGTTAGATACGTATCAATCATTATTAATCAAATAACATTTCTTTACAACTTAACAGTATTACTAATGTGTAGTCCATTCTTTGCGATAAATTTTGTTGATGTCTGCATGATTTAAAAAAGCATCATTTTAAGACTGACGACATTTAAATGAACATTGTTTCGTGTATTGGGATAACGGTAAAAATAATGGCTTTGGATAACATACATTGTGTTTTGTTTTATACATACATTGAATTGATAACTGAATTTGTATTCATCTCATAAAATGAAATGCTTTATGTCGACTATGAATACATCGTAAATGACATCTGTGAGTCAGTAAATATGATTACTTATTCCATTATCATAATTATTTCGGATTCATATTTTGATTCAAGAAAAGCCCACGAAAGTAAAATGGAACTACCGTACGAATTAAGTTATAAATTATTTCATCAACCACTAATGATGAAAAGCCCACCACCGATATGAAATAAATGGAAACAAGCTCCAAACATGTTTCTTACATCGACTAAATTGACTAGATTTAAGAGGCATGAAGTATCAAACGTAATAAAACTGATAGCAACGATATCTTTTATATTACTGCATGGAAGATCCCTACCTGTGTTGTAAAAATCCAGGTATGTCATGTTTAAAGATAAATTATGTGGATTCAAAATAAAAAAAATCCAGTTCTTACAGTACTGAGTAAAACATGATTTGGTTTATTCCTGGTTATATAAGAATTTTAGCGGAAATGCATTTGCATGTTAATGATCAACTCGTGGCAAAGTCTACAAAAAGAGCTCATGAAATAACATTTAATTTAGTGTACTAAAGTTCCGGCTTTTACTATATTTGACCTCATTTTATTGGCATGTATTGCCGTTTGATCTTGAATAGTCATTTTGCGGCAATAATTTTTGCCTGCTCTTATTATAAAGCAAGGCCAGTGATACAAATCTAATAAGATGATATCCAGATGTAAGTAAATACGTTAATACTTTACAAATGATGGATACAATTTGAGACTAGCTTTACTTTTTAAAAAATATTTGTTCGCAGTTATCATATTTCTTGGATTTGATTATGTGCAATACAAGTTTAACATCTTCAAAAGCTCATAAATTTCACACGCTGCAGGATTTTACAGAGAGTAAATTTTCATCAAAATTGTCAAAATTGTTTCTAATACTGCATAAACAATTGCTGATTCTGCTCCTTGTGGTTATATACAGTTTCTACTTTCAGCAATCATCTCGATCTAACCGAGTTTTCTGATATAGGTTGCTATTAATGCAACATAACATTAAGAATGTGTATAAAAAGGGATAAACTTGCAATATACATTAGTTTCATTGACTTACATTCGCTATCTTGTCATGTGATTAAAAGTTTGTCTTTAGATAAACGATAATAAGTTATGTAATTTTATTATATGAAGAAGGTAAAACACAGAAAAACAGCCTTTAATTCAAACAGAAAGTACTTAACATACTTCAAAAGTTTAGTTTCATACATCGTTAAATTTATCATTTTTAGAATAATTTCATATCTAATACCAACTATATAAATAATTTGCCTTTTTAAAAGCATTTTTTTTTAAACAGAACTACAATTAGTTTGTTTATTTTACTACAAATATCATAAAGCATGTGCATGAAAATTGAAACAGGCTACAAAAGTAGAAATACAGAGATTTGACTTCAGACATAAAAAGATCAGTGATTATTAACGGATCAAATAGGGCAAAATAACAACAAAATTGTGCTATGACCAAGACTTCATACTCAATACCTACACTGCTGATTTTTCTTTTTTCTCTTGTTTAGAAAATGTGTTTTCCATAAAGCAAGTTATGCAGTGCAATCTTTGAACGCGTTATTGAAAATACACCTGCTCAAAAATGCACGCACTGTTAATTCTTAACAAAAACTTACTTACTAGTATTTGTTCATATTTTAAGTTGAAATAAACAATACTTTATTATTTAAGTTCGTACAATCGTCGGAAATAGTTTCTTAATCGACCCTGTATAAAGAATTGCAATATGTCCCAAATGACGCAAACAATTACTGAGAAATTATGCAAAATATCTGAATTAGCTTGATATACAACGACTGGGATACTTCTTGTTGATATATTAAACGTTATAGGAACCTTATCCTTGCAACCACTTAGTAATGATAACAAGATAGTTTAGAAACGCTTATTATCAATGCAATACGCAATATTTTTTTATAATTAACGAATTAAATTAATATGGTTTTATGTATTCTATCTTGCATGACTTATTATCTATTTTTCTTATCATTTATTCATCAATTCAATCAAAACATTCAGTTAAACACAGATTCGTGATTATTTTCGTTCTTACATAACCATTCCCCGTTATGTGTTTACAATAACGTTTAATGTTTATGCATTAAGAGGTGAAATTGGTTTTGCAGGCTAAACACAACATAGTTTTATGCTATAAGGCCAATTTAGTATCATCTGTTTCGCTCCCTGGCAGTGTTTAATGGTTATAAATAAAAATACTTGTCATGTTATCTGTTTAAATGTTTCATCTGTAGAACATTAATTTACGTTTATCGGTAGAGTAATATCTTATGATTACATTTTGGTTTTGATTTTATTGTGAAATAAATTAATTTGCTTGAATTTACTGTACAATTTGCTTATTGCAATTAGTACACCAATTATTCACATAGTAGCAAAAAAGTCTTCTTTTAATTTAAGATTAAATGAAGTATCATGCATTGAAATCCAAAAACTTCCGTATGAATAAAGATTTATTTTCAAATTACTCCCTTTTTGTATATTATTTATATTGTGTTTTACGTGATGCCCTATGCGCTTGTTTGTATTCTACAGGACCCGTACACAGCTTTAATTACTATAAAGGAATCTGGTAACGCCTGGTCCAATATAGGTTTCATAACTGTATTCGTGCAATATAAATGTGTATTAACCTCATATAATTAACCGCATAAAAATGTTAGATTCTAAGAAATTCCTTTTCTATTACTCGTAGAGAACACGCATATAAAACAATTTTAAAATTGAAAGATATTTACAATTTTATATTATAAGCTCTGTGGACTTTTATTATTTGTTTAAAGATGCAAAACTTTTAGCTAAGTGTGTAATTAAGGAAGGCCAGATAGCTATTTCGTTTGACAAAATATAATATTATTAGAATAAAATAGCTTAATATCAAAAGCTATTACAGTGAAGGGATGATGACTAGAAATGTATTAACATGCAATCTCACAATAATGAAGGATTGATGAAGATAGTAATGGATTGGGCGCCTGAACATTTTAATATTTATACGAAGCAAAGTAAACAAGCGATGTCAAAATTAAATATTTGCTCTTGTATGTTTTATATGTAATCTTGCATTTTATTGGTGAACAATATTTACGTATAGAGTATATTAAGAGTATCTATTTGCATTTAAGATTCAAACATGATATTATGGATTTAATCTTTGCTAACTTTGTAAACGCTCTGTCATTTATGCCATTCAGTAATGTTAATCGATTAAGATTTACAAATAACGCTTTAAATGAAAATGTAGCAGTGTATGTTCTGGCAATTGTGGAAAATATCCAATCAGTTCATTTAAACCGTTTATCCTCCTCTTGAACTTATCATAGAATATCTTTACATTGTGCGTTTGTTGAGATTAAAGAAAAACGGTTCTAGTAATTACACAAACACAACGTTTACATCCTTTTTTATTCCTATAAAATATTTAAAGGGACTCAACTGAGTTTTTTTTACATGAGATGTAGGACTAGAACAATAACTTGTGTGCTAAATTTCAAATCATTCGCTCACTCCATTTTTCCAGAATATATATTCTGATTATGAAAAATGGCCATAATTGAAAAGCGTTGTAACGCGTTTTAACCTAAGTGGAGTTTTTTTAACCTAAGTGGAGTTTTTTTTTAAATAACTAAGATACTAAACCATACTAACCATTAATTGCTGTTACTATAATTTTGCACTACTTTTAATATACTGAAATAACTTCCTAGAATGTTTTAGATTTGCATTGTGTATAAACCAAATTTTATACAAGTTTTAATGTTAAAAAGTGAAAGTGATTAAACATTTGACTATATTTTATTGGTTACAAATCATTTTATTGAATATATGAAAGTATGTTTTTCGCATTATGTTCTCAATATTTTTTCTTTGTATAGTTATCTACATCCTGTAAACTTGGACTCTGAGACAATGCTTCAAAACCATTATATCCTTGATGTTCTGATAGGTATTTGATAAACATATTTCAGGAATTTGGATATCTTAAATGAAACTAAAGGAAGCTTGGCAGGTACTAAGGTAAACGGGCATGTATAATTTAAACATAAGAAGGAATAGGTTCAATATTCAACCTGCGTATGTTATGAAAGACAGTTCACGATGTCCTAAACAAATAGACTTGCGTTAGATAAATGAAATATCATCAATGAAACATCTCAGACGTAATTCTGCATCTTTATCTTACAAACTCTAATATTTTATTGATATTGTGAATCAGCCGTTAAAAATTGTTCAAACATTTTTTTATCTTAGATATCGACACAACTATTAAAGTATTCCCGTAAAGTACACCTATTAAACAGAACTTATGCACATGGTGCATATTTCTTTGCAAACAAAGAACATTATCGTAATATCAAATTTGTTTTCATTATTAGGTAATAATATTGCATTCAAGCAATTTATTGTTAAACGAAGATTATTACATTCCAAGTCAAGCTACTGTTGCTACATTTGAGGGCTTGGTGCGAACGGGTTGTAACTCATATTAAATAAAGAAGGATTTACGACCCTTTCACACCAAGCTGTCGATTTATTCCTTAAGATGCAGTCTTTATAAATCTTTATAAAAGAGGATTATAAAACCAAGTGCACAGCCAAAGAAAAAGACTACATTTATTCATCATAATATTTTAAACACTTTTCTGGTATTTACTGTTCATACTCATTAACAACAGATTTGTTAAGCACAAAATTAAAGTAAATTTAAATCTTGTGCTTTCAAACTTAGCTCAATGTCTCTCAGCTGAAGATATCTCACATGAAAATATTAAATCACACTTGGTTTGAAATGTCATGTCTCGCCTTTCAAAATATTTGTGCTAAAGGCAGAATACCTCCATTATTTTTTTAATTTCATTATGATTCTTATAAGTAGAATGATGTCAAGTGCACAAACTAAAAATTTTAATATATCCTTATTACCATTACCATTCACAGAAATACCTCTAATCAATCCAAATATAATGTTATTTCTTCATCAACTGAAAAATATCTAAAAATACAATAATGCGTAGACATATACATACGTTTAAGGTATAGCAATTTCATAATTATTCTTTTTAGGACTTCTTTGCAACCTTATAATTTGAATTCTTTAAATGTTCATCACATGCATTTTAACATAAAAATTATTGTAACTTAAATAAAGTTTAAAATATAAAGCGCGAATGCTTACTCATTGCTTAGTGTTATAACGAAGTTTTATTAGGATTTGAAATATATAAACAATATTAGACAGTGGAAATATTTCAATTATGTTTAGCAAGAGTTTTAGTAAAAAAAAATAACTGTATAAAAAAAGTAACTGTAATGTTTGAAACATATGCCAAGAAATGTTTCCATATATTTCATAGACGTGAACACAGTTTTACTGGCAAAACTTCATCAGAATCGTTTTAATTATTATGTTGTTGAATAAACTAAACAAATAAACAATTGTTGTGTTTGTGTTTTTCGGTCATTCAGGATCATTGATAATTTTGCTGTTTTTAATGCTTCCAATAGATCACCTTTTTCCAGATATTTATACATCACAACAGCAGGTGTCAAGTGCTGTGTGGCAGCCGTAAAAAGTTGCCCCGTACTTCACTTCAGTGTTGTTACATTTTTCTGGTCCTTCCAGATCATTGTATCCAGAACTATTAAGTGTTTAAAATTGAGTACCGCTCAAGCCGATGCTAGGGAGCGTGAGGGATGTTGTACTTTTTCATTATCCCTCATGTACAAACTCAATCAAACCGAGTCTGCAATTTTCATGTAATTTTGCTGTTTTTAATGCTTCCGATCGATCACTTTTTCCAGATATTTTGATAAAGATTTTCATGATAAACTTTTAAAATATGAAACAATTAACAAAGCTTGATTGAATTTTGTAGG
>NW_026865025.1:0-14969 GCF_026571515.1 Ruditapes philippinarum
AGAGTATTGACCAAAACGTTTTGTATATTTTTTTTTTTTTGGCCTTGATCACTTTTTCACATTTACAGAAAATGTTACATATGGGGATCAAAAACAGAATTCATATGAAGAAGTAGTTACATCTAATAGTAAAGGGCATGCTGGTCTTCCCTGCCACTTTGACAAAGTCATCTATTTTCAAGTATCAATGACATATTGTGATCACTGTCCATGACCTCATTTCCTTTTTTTCTTATATTGAAAACTTACAAAATCTTAAGGTAAGTTTCTGCTTTTCAGTGACCAGCGAAGACAAAACAAACTTTATAACAAAAATCAATAAAAAATACTCCCAGCAAATGCGTTTCAAAGAATAGAAATTAACTCCTAAACTGATTTCAGACAAGGTGATATCTTAATAAAGTAGATAAAAATATGTAAGGTATAGAAGGTACATATGCAGTAACACTTACTGTTTAAATCATTATGTTAGTCCTTTGAAGGAACAAGGAAACTATCTCTTCAGTAGACTGTCTTTATAATTATGCTCTAATTTGATAATTTGTAAAAGGACTGTCACCCCCTTTGTACTGTAGTCACGTATGCTAATTAAACACAGAAATTTGATGTTTTTTTCATATGTGCAAAGATACTGGTCCAATCTTCAAAAACACTCACTTTTCGCATTGTTTTCAATTGTTTATTAAAATCCTCCCCTGACATGTCCATCCCACCCCAGCTAACCCTATTCTGTATCCGCCCCTGTATTTTTGATTATCTCTGACTGAAATTTTATTTTGTAAAATAACATTTTACAACCCAATGTCTGCTTCAGCTATTTTTAGATACAGTCCCGGATGCGTTGTGCGAAAATGTGTTTCTTTTTAGTAACAGTTGGGTTTTTTCCATACTATTTTAACACATATTATTCAGAAAAACCAAATTTGTGGGTACTGCGCAGTTGTTGCTCATCATAAAAAGTCATTCCAAACCTAAACAGCTTTCATTCCACAAAGGAAGTGATAGCGGAATTACATCGAACGCAAAACAAACGTGAGTATAAGGATATTTATGTACATTAAATCAATATGATATAGAAGTACATAGGCTTGAAACGCTGTCTACTTTAAAGAAGGTAAAATAACCAAATGTCACACACGAGAGGGCTATGGGAATATTTCAACATTTTTTTCCGAAAAGTACATGTTCAAGTAAAGCTAATACTTAATGTAACGTAATTCAATAGCCTTTTTGGTTACAAGGAATAAAACTCAAAAACTATGATAAACACTGAATTGCATTATGAATAAAGAAGAAAGTATCAAAGGGGGGTTGCTCCGGCGTCCGTCGTCCGTCAGTCCGTCGTCCGTGGTCATGCGTCAACAATCATCTTCTCTGAAACTGCCGGGCAGATTTACTTCAAATTTTGTCTGTAGCATCCGTGTGACAGTCACATTTGAATTTGCACATGTCATTTCAACTGGCCCCTTTTAGGGGTCAATAGAGCTCAAAATAGAAAAACCTTTAAACATCTTCTACTACAAAACTAATTGATGGATGATCACCAAATTTTGTCTGAAGCATTCTTAGGTAGTCTTTTATCAAGTTTGCTCATATTGATTTGATTGGCACCTTTTAGGGGTCTCTAGGGCTAAAAATAGAGAAAAAAATTTTAGACATCTTCTTCAACAGAACTAATGAATGGATGATCACCAAACTTTGTCTGTAGCATTCATGGGTAGTCTTTTATCAAGTTTGCTCATATTAATTTGATTGGCCCCTTTTAGGTGCCGCTAAAGTTAAAAAAAGAAATACCTTTAAGCGTCTATTTCTACAGAAATAATTGATGGATGATCACAAAACTTTGTCTGTAGCATTCTTAGGTAGTCTTTAATCAAGTTAGATCATATTAATTTGATTGGCCCCTTTTAGGGGTCTCTAGAGCTAAAATAAAAAGCCTTTTAACAACTTCTTTTACAGAACTAATTGATGGATGATCACCAAACTTTTGTCTGTTGCATTTTTGGGAAGTCTTTTATCAAGTTTGATCATATTAATTTGATTGGCCCCTTTTAGGGGTCTCTAGAGCTAAAATAAAAAGCCTTTAGATAACTTCTTCTACAGAACTAATTGATGGATGATCACCAAACGTTTGTCTGTGGCATTTTTTGGAAGTCTTTTATCAAGTTTGATCATATTAATTTGATTGGCCCCTTTTAGGGGTCTCTAGAGCTAAAATAAAAAACCTTTAGACAACTTTTCTACAGAACTAATTGATGGATGATCACCAAACTTTGTCTGTGGCGCATTTTTGGGAAGTCTTTTATCAAGTTTGATCATATTAATTTGATTGACCCCTTTTAGGAGCCACTAAAGCTAAAAGTAGAAATACCTTTAAACGTCTGCTTCTACAGAACTTACTTATAGATGATCACCAAACTTTGTCTGTAGCATTCTTAGGTAGTCTTTGATCAAGTGTGCTCATATTTATTTGATTGGCCCCGTTTAAGGGCTGCTAAAGCTAAAAAAAGAAATACATTTAAACATCTCCTTTTACAGAACTAATTGATAGATGATCCCCAAATTTTGTCTGGAGCATTCTTGGGTAGTCTTTTATCAAGTTTGCTCATATCAATTTGATTGGCCCCTGTTAGGGGACACTAAAGCTTAAAATAGAAATACCTTTAAACGTCTCCTACTACAGACCTAATGGATGGATGATCACCAAATTTTGTTTGTAGCATTCTTAGGTTGTTTTTTTTTATCAAGTTTGCTTATATTAATTCGATCTGCCTCCTTTTAGGGGACACTAAATCTAAAAATAGAAAAACCTTTGAACATCATTTCCTACTGAAATAATTGATAGATGATCACCAAACTTTGTCTGTAGCATTCTTACTAATCTTAGGTAGTCTTTTATCAAGTTTGCTCATATTAATTTGATTGGCCCCGTTTAAGCTAAAGCTTAAATGCCCCAGGTCATGGCATTTCTTCAAACTACTGTTTAAAGATTTTCATATATGTTTTTGTTTATCTTTTGTAACATTTCAATATTAAATCAAATATATTATAAATGATTCCACCCCTTTTAAATAGATTACATTATAGATTTTGGGAGTATCAACAGTGGGAATTAAAGAATTTTGATAAATACGAAACAAACTGTTTTGTTTTAAAGGTAATATGAAAATGTTTTAAAACGTAACTACAGACCTTATGCGCCAGAAATGCTTTAAATGTTTTGGTGTCCTGTCCTTTTCAATGGCCAAGTGTATGAAACATATTTTCTATTCTATTGCATTGGGCAATTTGTCTAGTGATGGTGAATGTAAGTACTTTGTATGGAAGTCAAAATAATACTTTGTCTATATTTTGCTCCTTTTAAGACAAATAATTTCATATTCAGCGCTACTTTCTTCAGGTGATAAGTATAAAGCATTCTGTAAAACTATTATTTGAACTCGTTTACCTTTAGGAAAAAAATAGGCCTATTCATTTTTTAGACATATTATGCCTTAAAATATCAGAAAGGTCGCTGCAGTCAGTCATATATTACACCGGATATTTTTAGAACGCCGAGGCAATGCTTCGCAGAACAGAGCAACGAAGTGTCACTGATATTGTTTAATGTCGCTCGTTGTTCTTACGTAATTTCACTTGATTATTTTGTCGTTATGGGTATTTTTGCACAAAGGGTAAAACACCGAAGACAGCAGCCAAGTGAGTAAATTTCATGTTAATTTAAAATGTTTAATAACAAGATAGATTTATTAGAACTCGGTCAATATTCTTTACAAATACACCAACAGACAATATGCATAAACAAGTGGTTGATTTTTGAACATTCATCTGTGACTAATTGTAGCGTAAATATTACATATTTAAGCCGGAGCAAACTAATGAAATTGTGCTTAACTTTGCGTCGGCATTCTGAGTACCATTACACACATTGTCCGGTGTAACATTAAATTTTGTCTCCGTTGAGAAATGACTCCTGAATCTATCAGTAATTTTTCGTCTGATTATTAATAAAAATTTACCGCAGGCCCAGTCTGTTATATTTTGACCCACCCTCCCGTAAAAAATAAATTCCGCTGAAAATCGATCAACATTTCGACATTGAAAACTGATCCAAATTTATTTGCAGCTATTATTTGTGCAAATTCCCAGTTGATAAAAACCTATTTTAGATTTGGAAAATAATTTATCAAACATAAAATTAATTAATCTTTTTTCAGTATTTATTGTACATGTGCTTGTTACAATTTTTTTCGGCCTAAGGCCGTTCTCTTTTCAGTATGACTTGTAAGTCAAAATTTCATTGGCCATTTAAAATTACAATCTAAAATCACGGGATCTGATTGGCCATTGTAAAATTAGTAAAAAAACATAAAGGATTTTCTGACATGAAATACGCGTCTAATTTTAAATTGATCTAAAGGAGTCTGAAAAAGACCTATCTACAGTCATAAAGTCTTTTACTATCAAGTTAAATTTCAGATGCTTAATGCCTTCACCTACACATTATTTTCTATATTGCCATGCATCCTCCTACAGATTATTTTACGCTGCTTTAACGAGTTGTAAATTTGGTCATACATTAACGAAACCACTACTTAAAGTTTACTCATGCGCATTAAAATAGCAAAAACTACACACGAAAATTAGCTTTTCCGGTATTATCAGTTATGAACAAAGTTTATATAATGTCTATGTATTTTACATATTTATAAAGTATTTTTATAACCGCTAACGATTGAATGGTTTGTTTGTAATAAATGTTTGCCAAACTATTTTAGATAAGAGAGCTTTCTCACGGTTCTTTTTTTTCTTTCGTTATTTTCGAAGGTGTTTGGGGTATTACGTATCAACAACACGTTATCTTTCTATCAAAGTTTCGATTTGAATAAACGTCCATTACTTAAATGTTTTTCTTTGCACTAAAATGACAATATAAAAGAATTACATGACGATAAAAATTAACTGAAACGAAAAATAAATGTTTTGTTTGTAGTTCTTATTTACGTCTCTTCTTTACTTTTAAATGATTTACTTCAGACTTTACATTTTGTTTCTATTTAAAATACTTTGTATGTGCCAACATATGCATATGATCTTAATATTTCAAAAATTTAAACATAAAATTCAATGATAGGTTCAATGTCATAATCCTTATGATTTTATTTCCACGTTTCCTTAGATACGAAATGCAAATAAACCAGTTATAGTTCGGCCGAGTATCTTTTGTAGAGACACTTCTTGTTATACTTTTATTTTTACAAAAGGTTACCAGTCTGCCATGGACGCCCCTGTTTGTCAATAATGCCATGCAATTTATTAGTAATATCCTGAAGCATAGATCGAAGACGCCATTGTGAACAAAACATAATCTGAATCGTACTCAACATATTCGCTTAATCATTTTTACTCTCATGTACATGTATATCGTTTTGATATGGTGAATGTCATTTAAAAGAAAAGCGGAATAAAATAAGCATAACAAAATACTTATGCTTCAATTGGCAAAACATTCAATGGATAGATCTAAGAAACACTGCAAGATACCTCTCTAAACGAAACTGTCATGTTTTGGTATTGATACCTTACATTGATGTATTAATACACACATTAATATATGCTTCATTGATATCTAAATGTAAGGAAATTATGATATTCATATCACATGAACACATCAGTAATCATATAAAATCATAACCAAACACCAGACAACAAGATGGGTTTTTATTTAGTTTCTATCGATATTTTCATACATATGAGTTTCAGGAATCGAAAGCGTTATAAGTATTCATAACTCAATAGATTTCTTTACATTGAATAAGCTATTCTCAAAAGAATAAAGGAAATCGTTAAAGCGGTGTAAAGTATTGCAAAATGTAAAATAGGAGGAAGCACAATTCACATATCTTAAATATTCGAGAAATGTAACAAGAAGGGTTGATTTCGAAACTCCTTTTGATTGTTAAACAAATAAGACATTTATACTTCTCGATAATTTCAAAATGACAGATTAAAATCCAACTTAAATTCAGTTTATCTCTGTAATTTTTACAGGAAGTCGAACCATTCTCCGACGGACTTCATCCGAAAAATAGATCTGCCTATGTGCAGACAAAGAAAACATTAAATGTAATCAGAAATATGAATTAAATGTAAATGACTGTCATAATATTCCTGTCATAAAATACATCTGGAGACATTTTTTTAAACAATATAATGTTTAATGAATGCACATAGCAATTATTCAAACATTTCTATAATAAATATTTGAATACGAATAATGGATAGCATATCAAGTTAAAGACACATTTATAATCCATTTTATAGCGTTATTTTTATGCCACCGTAGCATTTGCGATTCGGTGGCATACATGGATTCACCTGTGTGTGTGTGTGTGTGTGTGTGCGCGTGTGCGTGTTTTATAGATTATATAGTGAACTTAAAAAATCTTCTTGTGAAAAACCACTAGTCCAATTTCAACCAAACTTTTGGGTGAAGGGCTTCCAAATTTGTTCAACGAATTTCATTCCATGCAGAAATCTGGTTACCATGGCAACCAAAAGGAATTATAAGAATAAATTTAAAAAATCTTCTTGTAAAATATGATAAACAAGATCGACAAGGAAAGGTGGCGTTCAATGAACGCAGCCCCCACCCGACCCAGCAACAAGCGCCAGCGGCAAGGAGCCCAGGAGGACCCCAAAGAAAAATAGGACAGGGCATAAGGTAGAGCACGGGCAGGCAAACCACTAAATAATTAGTAACTGATAAGGAACTAAAAGAAAACAAATAAATGATTTAATATTAGGCCCATAAAGTCAAAAGGCACAGGGGAAGTGGACATGAGACACGGGGAAGGGGTGAATAAATAAAATAAATAAAAACTAGGGACAAAGGGGAAGATACTTACCGTAGACGAGAAACAACAAGAGACACAAGCAAAAGTGTCACCAAAACAGTATAAAACAACATAAAAACTCACAAGGCCTAGAGCATAGATATTTTGCATAAGGCATTGTCTGGTAGGCCTCTACCCAGATTGTTCAAATTATAGCCCTGGGGTCAAAATTGGCCCCGCCCGGGGGTCATTTATTTTTACTATATGTACATAAAGTAAAAACTAAAATACCTTCTTGTCTGAAGGTACAAGACTTAGAGCTTTGATATTTGGTATATGATATCATCTATAGGTACTCTACCAAAGTTATTTAAATTATGCCTCTCTTAGTGTTAAAATTGCCCTGCCCCAGAGGCGATAGTTTTCCTTAAATGTATATAGTAAAAACTTGAAAAATCATCTTCTCTTAATTGACAAAGCTAGAGGTTAGATATTTGGCATGAGACTTTAGCGTCGAAATTATCCCTGCCGCGGGGGTCATATGTTTTCCTTATATGTGTATAGTAAAAACTTTTAAAAATCATCTTCTCTAAATTGACAAAGGCTAGAGGTTAGATACTTTGCATGAAACATTGTGTAGTGAACCTCTACCAAGATTGTTCAAATTATTGCCCCGGGGTCAAAATTGCCCCCGTCCCGAGGGTCATTGATTTTCACCATGTACATATAGTTAAACAATTAAAAAATCTTATTGTCTGAAGGTACACGGCTTAGAGCTTTGATATTCGGTATATGAAATTTGACAAATTGTCTTACTGTGTTGTCCTTTGATGTACAATCATGGAATTTTGGCCATGTTAAATATGACCTTCAACACCAAATTCAATAGACTCAACTGCATTGATAGATTCCTACTCTGATCTTTTATTTGAATAACAATAGATTAAACCACTTATCTAAAAAAAAATCTGTTCCTACATTACTTTTAGTGCTGTATTAATGCGGTGGCATAGCATTTTTCACAAATGCAACTTGTTCACAGTAATAATAATCTTAGCGGTTCTTTTGGCCTTCTTGCATTAATTAATTTCTCAATATGACAAATGGACGCTTTAAGTTCATTTTTATGAAACTTTAACAGTTACTAGTATCCGAACATATTTATTACGATTTTCAATCGCAAAATCCATAACATTTTAAACGCTCTAGAAAAGCATAGTTCATGAAAATTGTGCCAAAAAATTATATTAAAAAAATATAACAAAAATATGTCCGTTTAAAACGCATTTGTGATTCAAATAACATCCATTTGATTTAGTTACGCGTTGCTTTGGAAAACGCATTTACTATCTACAGTTAACAATCCCAAACGCGGGATCAATCGGATTGATGAATCCCCGTTAAACTTGGTATATCATTTAGGTTGAATGGTCGAACCTACACAAGTCAAAAAAGAACACATATAAAAAAGAAGAAAGCCCCGTGGTTTAATGAGCAGTGTAAAAGTGCTAAGGTTATTTTTCAACGCAATAAGAGAATTTTTTATTTAAAAAAAACTGAAATAAACGAAATAAACAAAGTTAATTTTCTAAAGTAGGAGTGAATATTCAATTATTAAACGGGCTGTTAAACGTTCATTTTATATTAAAGAGAGGTCCAAATTAAGTGATATGAGTAAGAAAAGTTCCAGGAAATTTTGGAAGTACATAGATAAGTTTAAAAATAGTAAAAAATCTAAATCATCAGATGTGAGTACAAATGATTTCTTAGAACATTTTAAGAATATTTCTAATACAATGCAAAATGACTTTTCATTTGACGATGTACATGAAGTGAGGTATGAGGAGGTAAACATTGATGAGCTCGATCGTTCTTTTAATATTGAAGAGGTTACAAAAACAATTGCATCTATGAATAGGGGCAAAAGTGACGATTACGACAGGAATATAGCTGATTTTTTTCATCGATTCTAATGGTTTTATCTCCCCATACCTTGTTTCCATATTTAATGAAATTTATGATTCTGGTTTATACCAAAAAGCTTGGTGTAAGGGTATAATTGTACCAATTCACAAAAAGGCGATGTAACAAATCTTTCTTATTACAGAGGTATTACCCTTGTGAATGTTATAGGTAAAATATTTTCTTTATTGCTTAGAAATAGATTGAATAAATGGTGTGAACAAAATCATGTATTAAATGAAACACAATTTGGTTTTAGAGATAAACGATTGAATTCCATAGCAATCATTGACTTTCTATTGCAATCAGTGCAATAGCAACCAGTGTATAATATTACAAACATTGACTTTACATAGCATTAAAGTGCACAGGAACGACTTAATTTCCATAACAACCAGTGGCTTCCATGTTACAAGTGACTTTCCATAGCAACCATTTATTTTCCGTAGCAGGAATTGACTTCCATAGAAACCATTGACTTTCAGTAGCAATCAGTCCTTTCAATAGCGACCAATTAGCAATATTGCAACCATTTATTTTCATAGCAACCACTTGTTTTTTCAAAGCAACCAGAAACTTCCATAGCAACCAGTGAATTCCCATCGCAACGGGTTACTTTCCAAAGCAGCCATTGACTATGAAAGCAACCATTGACTTTCAATAGCAACCATAGACTTTCATTGTAACCAGTGACGTCCCATAGCAACCAGTGAATTGACAAAGCAACCATTGACTTTCAATAAAAACTAATGCCTTTCCATGGCAGCCAATGACTTTCCATAGCAACCAGTGACTAATGTTGCAACTATTGACTTTCCCAACCGACTTTTAACTTCAATAGAAACTTCTTGCTCATCAAAACAACCATTGGGTTTCATAGCTTCAAGTGACTTTCTATAGCAATCAGTGACTTTTCATAGTAACAATAGACTTGCCATAGCAACCATAGACATGCCTTAGCAACAAGTACCTTACCATGACTTTCCAAAGCAACAATCATATACTTCCATTGCAAACAGTGACTTGCTATAGCAATCAGTGCCATACCAATAATTACCAATAATTGACTTTCCAAAGCAACTTTTGTCTTTCGATAGCAAGCATTGACCACTATTGCAACCATTGAATTTTAATAGCAACCATTTTTGTTGAGCCAGCCTGCGGTGAGCTCGACTTATTCGCATCTTTTCGCGTATATTTCGAGGTATGTTCGTCCGTACGTCAGGTCGTCCGTCTGTGTGTCTGGATTTATTATGTTTATATCTTGCTCATTCTTTGGGTTTTTTATATAACTTAGCACAAATGTCCTTCATGTTGAGTTGTCTCTCGCCAAAATGAAGGTAAAGGTCACAAGAAGTCAAAGGTCAAATGAAAATATTTGATTAATCCGGTCTACTTGTTGCCCATTCTTTGAAAGATTATAAAATAATTTTGTACAAATGTTCATCAGGAGGGGATGTTGCGTCGCAAACGAAACCAGGTACGCTGCTCAAAGGTCAATGCCACATTTGGGGGTCAGCGCAAAAGCCTTGTCCGGAGCGTAACTTCTACATGCATTGAGGGATTTTGATTTAACTCGGGACAAAAATCTAAGTAAGACGGAATGTCGCGGAAACAATCAAGATGTCTATTGAAAGGCCAATGCCACACTTTGGGGTCAAAGGTCAAATAACAAAATAAAGCATTCATTTGCGAGTATAACTTCTATATGCATGGAAACATTTTAATATAACTTAATACAAATGTTCTCCATGTTGCTCAAAATGAAGTCAAGATCGCAAGAGGTCAAAGGTCAAATAAATTTATTAAAATGTGTTTGTCCGCACTGTATTTTGCTTATGCTTTAAAGTATAATGCTTATTGATCAGAAGATTTTTTTGTCGAGCTGGCTTGCGCTGAGCTCGAAATAGTTATCAAAATTGCTGTGTGTGTGTGTGTGTGTGCGTGTGCGTGTGCTCTCACACTTGTCAATGCAATAACTTTTGCGTGCATCGAAGAATTTTCAAATAACATGACTTGAAATTTTCCCCACAAATGTTCATCATTGGCTTTTATGTCATGCATATGAACCAGGTCACCGTGCCAGAGGTCAAAGTCGTCCAAGATGATGCAATATCAATATTTTGGCTCTGGTATAAAGAGGATGTGTTGCGCACATTTCATCTATGTATGCATCTTGCTCCTTGATCTGATAAAGATTTAGGTTTGAAGACGAGTGGGCTCGACATTCTGTCCGTTGGGCTTTCTTGTCTTTTCCTAGCAGCACATGAATTTCCGTGGCAATCATAAACTTCCATAGCAACCGGTGACATTCAGAAGCAACCCTTGACTTTTATGGCAAACTGACAATAATTATATATTTAATAACAATTATACATTTAATAACAATTAGTGACTCTCATAGCAACAAGTGACTTTTCAATGCAATTGTTGACTCTCCATAGCTACCGATGTCTCCCATAGCGACCGTTGCTTTCCATAACAACCATTGATTTTCATAGCAACAAGTGACTTCATAGCAGTCATTGACTTTTAATAGCAAAGAGTGAATCTGAACACTTCCAAGAAAACCATTTATTTTGTTTAGCAACCATTGACCTCTTTAATAACTATTGTTTTCTCTTAGCAGTATCGACAAGTAATGTTTTATCATGTACACTATTTAAAATACAAATACAAATTTTGTGATATCGGTAGATTATATCTGCTTTCGTTTATAGTTTTTAATACATTTTGTTCCTTGTCATGAAGAGTATTTATATTCAGTTGAGCGATATTAAGGCCATTATGGCCCTCTTGTTTATAAAAAAGGTTCTTTTCAAGATAAACTTAAAGGCTTATTCAGAGTCACTTCACATATCCTGTAATGTTGAAAACAATAGGTCAATTCAGATTTAAAAAAATAAGTTATATGTCATCCAATATCATTTCATGATCTTCATATAAAACCCTCACCCTTAACCACACATAGGCAAATAACATTAAACTGCTCTTAATTGGTTGCCTGTTGTTGGCTTGGTTTACATATTTGGGTACAATTTTATCTCAGCAAATAACATCCGCAATAAGTTATTAGGTTCCAAGTAAAAAAGTATGACTAATCTAATACAGACCTTTATGTACTTGATTTCAAAAGCCATGTAATATCAAAGGTTAAAGGGTTTAGTAAAACATTTTTTCTGGCAAAATTGATCAAATAACAAAATCCAAACAGTTTTACCTGGCTATAAATATCAAATAACCGAGGGCACTAGTTTTGTGTTGTTATGGTCAAAGCAACACACTTTCATGTTGTTAACTAAAAAAATCAATTAAAAGGTTAATTTTGGCCTTGAGGCTGTTTTGCATTGTCTCGTTTCTCCGCAATTTTCATTGGTCGGTGTTAAATTAATGATGTGTTGAATTCTACTGAGATCTAAGCGTTATCTTTCTTCATACCATTTAGGCCTTGTTTTGAAAGGTTGAATGTGTAAACCCAGTATTACCGATCGACCTCTTTATTAAACAACGAAAGTTGTACAAAGTCGACAATTAAACATGTTTATGTTTTTGCTTTATTATATGCCCGAAAGAATTTTGGGCATATTATGTTATACCCCCTGGCGTCTGTCCGTCTGTCTGTCCGTCCGTTAGCAATTTGGTACCCGGAGCATAAATTAAGTTCCGTTTGGCCCACAATATTCTGAACTGAAAACAGTTTCCGGAGCATAACTTAAGTTCCATATGGCCCACATTATTTAAACTTCATAGGATGATTGTCCATATTAGGTAGAATACCCGTATTGATTTTAGGGTCACAAGGTCAAAGGTCAACGTCACTATCACTTTAAAACTGAAAACAGTTTCCGCAGCATAACTTAAGTTTCGTTTGGCCCACAGTGTTCAAACTTCATAGGATAATTGTCCATATTAGGTAGAATACCCTTATGATTTTGGAGTCACAAAGTCAAAAGTCAAGGTCACTATCACTTTAAAACTGAAAACAGTTTCCGGAGCATAACTTAAGTTATGTTTGGCCCACAGTGTTCAAACTTTATAGGATGATTGTCCATATTGGGTAAAAGATCCCTATTGATACAGGGTCACAAGGTCAAAGGTCAAGGCCATTTTTTACCTTAAACTGAAAACAGTGTCCGGAGCATAACTTAAGTTCCACGAGGCCAACAATATTCAGACTTCATAGGATGATTGTCCATATTGGGTAGAAGACCCCTATTGATTTTGGGGTCATAAGGTCAAAGGTCAAGGTCACTATTACCTTAAAACTGAAAACAGTTTCCAGAACCTAACTTTAGTTCCATTTAGCCCACAGTGTTCAAACATATGATGATTGTTCATATTGGGTTGAAGACCCCTATTGATTTTGGGGTCACAAGGTCAAAGGTCAAGGTCACTATTACTTCAAAACTGAAAACAGTTTCCGGGGCATAACTTAAGTTCCATGTGGCCCACATTATTTAAACTTCATAGGATGATTGTCCATATTAGGTTAAAGACCCCTATTGATTTTTGGGTCACAAGGTCAAAGGTCAATGTCACTATTACTTTAAAAACTGAAAACAGTTTCTTGTGCATAGCTCAAGGTCTATTTGGCCCAATAGGATGATTGTCCATATTTGGTAGAATATTTGATAGAATACCACTATTGATTTTGGGGTCACAAGATCAAAGGTCAAGGTCACTATTACTTTAAAACTGAAAGCAGTTTCCAGAACATAACTTAATTTCTTTTTGGCCCATAGTGTTCAAACTTCAGGATGAATGTCCATAATGGGTAGAACACCTCTACTGCTTGTGTGGTCATAAGGTCAAAGTTCAAGGTCGCTGTTACCTCAAAAATGAAAACAGTTTCAAAAGCATTACTTAAGTTCCATTTGGCCAACAATATTCAAACTTTATTAGAGGATTTCTATTTGGAGGATGTTATACTTTATTTAATTATGTAATGTCTTACAAATGCTTCATTCTTACTAAAAACCAACACTTTCGGGCATATAATGCTCCGCCTAGCGGTGCTCCTGTCTTTTCTTTAATTAACAAAGAAGCCTGTCTATATAAAAAGGACCATTAACATGATCACATGTCACATCAGTGGTTTACAAACACCTTAAGATCAGGTAGGCTTCGGAGAGGAATTCGGCACCATGTTTAAGCTGAATTTTTAATCGAAATTCTGGTCGTTTGATACATATTTACATGTATATTTGTGATGAAGCTAACAAATCCTTTATAATGTCACAAGAAACGAACAATAATGATATCAAAAATCAGCTTGTCCTCAAACTGTCCTAATAAAAGAATACACTAGAAAGTCACAAGAACAAAACTTTTTTCCTTATTAAGAATAAAATGTTGGTTTTCTAACTTGACCACATTGGGCAGTTTAGAGCGTTTCACAATAGTTGTCCTATTGAATTTCGAAAACGTTAAGGAACATGTCAAATGAATGACCTTGTTATAATCATACACTATCCACAAAATCTGTAATTGTAACTTTCAGGGTTTGGTCATGTCACATGACTTGTTTAATAACTGCTTGGTGATTCTGTCGGCGTCTAAATTTACGGAGCCCCTAAGGTGACATTTTTGACACTTTTTCCCGGCATTTAATTCGTTTTTACGAAATATTAATTCGTTTTTACGAAATATTAATTCGTAATTACGAAAAATTAGAAATATTATTTCGTAATTAATTCAAGAGTTCCTTTTCACCGATGATATATAATATCGTATTAAACCTATTGATAAATTCCTTTTGACATACTTTTTAATTTACTAATTTAAAAAAGGAACTTTATTGTGATCCAGCCACATGTTCTTGTAACTATACCAGAAGGGTCACATATTTGAATTGAACTAGATTCAAGTAGTGGCTATTCAAAAGAAGTCATGAGAAGATTAGAATTTTCAAATGAACAGATTAAGAGGTGTATCTCTTGTTGCTTCATATTGTTTTGGTAACACTTTTGTTTGTTCCCTTCTTGTTTTCTCGTGTATGGTAATTTAGTTTAATTTCTTTATTTCGTTCCCCTCCCTTCTCCGAATTTCCTATCCCCTTCCCCTGTGCCAATTTACTTAGTGGGCCTATTAATCATTCATTTATTTGTTTTCTTTGATTTCCTTGTCGGTTACTATAATTTCTTCATATGTATCATTTTAGTGATAAGCCTG